>NC_025994.2:53980693-54217870 GCF_000442705.2 Elaeis guineensis
TCAAAACTTAAAACTAATCCTGATTAAAAAAATTATCAGATAAAAAAATCACTTAAGACTCCTTAAACAGAAGGAATCTTTGCATCCCTTCCCACGTCCAGAAAACCTTTCACACATGTGGCAAGGCTCCAAGAATTTTTTTCATGCATAATCTAATAGATTTTTTATACTTTAAATAGTGTGTTGGGTGGTTCATGATCTAATCTACTTGTCATAAAAAATAGAGATCCAAAGCAGAAGGACACTTAGTCCTTCTGCATGCCAAAACCAAAAAGTACGTGCGCTCAACATATATGCACCAAGAGTCCTTTTCATCTTGGACTCTTGTTTTTTGATGTTAATCATTAGATATAGTGCCTCTTTTTAGCTACTTCTAGGTAGCTTGACCTGACCCAAATGTCTACCAAATTAAGCTAGCAAATCAGCAAGGCATGAGATCAAATTGATCTCCAAAAGAGCTAGGGTTTCCATACATGCTAGCATGCTTACCGGAACCCTGATTGAATCCAAAATTTCAATCAACCTTTTTCAAATGGGTCTTTGGCTAATTTTTATATGTATGTGACCCATTTTGTTCTACATCTAGCTAGTAGTAGGTCTGGGTGTAAGTTGATCTAATTTGATTAGACTTTAATTTAACTAGTTTAGGTCCAATCAAGCTAACCCTTTTCAGCAATTAGAACTCTTTCTAATTGATGATCGAATTAAACTCTTTAATTTGATTAGACCTATAAGTCATAATTGATATTTAACAATATATCATGATTATCTAGAAGATATAAAATTTGATAAAAATATCAAATATATCCTTCAGTGGTAAGTTACCATGCAATTCAATCCTTCGATCATCCCTGCACTCCGAATATGTTCATGAGTATGGAACCATGTCAAACTCAAACACATATTCATATCGATTCTTAATTAACTAAGATGACTTCAATGAAGAAGTATTAGAAACTCTTTCTAATCTCCTTCCTACTTTTGACCAAAAAATTTTTCTCAAGTCATCTAGGAATGAGAATACACAGGATGTGATCTCCTCTTACTAGGAGTGATTGATCCATGTTGACCTATTCACAACCTTCATACACACTCCATCATATCCAAAAAATCTCGTATATATCTTAATGCCATGCCTGGATATGAACCAAAATATGAGTTCATGTGCACAAGGTTCTATGGTGATCTCAGATCTAAGGATCACTTGTACAACTCTCACTTAAAGAACCATCTTTGATAGACAAGTAAGGCTTTCATAAGATGTTCTCTTTCTGAGTCAATTCAATAGACTCATTTCTCAAATGAGCACTCACATCCTTGTATTAGTGTCCTACATAAGTGGCAAGTAAGATCTGTCACCCTCTCCATCGAGCATATATAGCATGTGTCAGTCTATCTGAAATATTAATCTCCGACTCAATATTCCTACGATCAAAAATATTTAAGAATAAGATTTTAAAGTTTTAGATCTCACTAACATGACCCATTCATGTCTCCTAAAACCATTGTCCTAATCTTTAGGGTTCATCATAATCTTAAACATAATAAGACGTAGCTAATATAATAAATCAATATCTCATTTTATTATCAAATAATAAATATCATTACATAAGTTAAAAAATTATAAAAAAAAGTTCCATCGTAACACACTTGCAATTGACTTATAGGGTACTCTTTTTTTACATACCTCAATGCAGGGTCTAATAGAAAGTAGAAGGTTAAGAAAAAGTGACATGATCCTTCGGGTTGGCAATGGAGCAAAAGTTACTACAGAAACTATTGATATTTATCCTCTTCTATTATCATTGGGATTTAGATTAGATTTAAAAGACTATTATTTTATTCCTATAACTAGTTAAAATTTAATTTTCGTATCTGTGCTAGCAAAGGATGGTTTTGAATTTAATTTCAATGAAGACTTTTGTTTCATTTATTTACAAAATAAATTGGTTGCACGTGGTCTTTCAATTCACAGTCTATATCACTAGCATATTGATGTGAATATAAATTTGAACGAGTAAATAGTAAGTATCATAGGTTAAAAAAAATTCAGAGATGAAATCAACCAGAAGTACTTGTGGCATCATAGACTAGGCCATATTGGAGAGGATAGGATAAACAAACTAAAAAAGGATGGGATCTTTAGCTCTTTTGATCTAAAGTCGTACCCAACTTGTGAATCTTATCTTCAAAAAAAAATGATCAAGTTATCTTTTGTAGGATATGAAGAAAGGGCCATCGAGTTACTTGCCCTAATATGCACCGATATGTGTGGGCCATTTGATGTGCAGATCAAGGATGGTTATAGCTATTTCATCATCTTTATCGATGATCTGTCATGGTATAGATATGTGTATCTGATGAAACATAAATTTGAAGCTTTTGAAAGATTCAAGAAATTTAAAAATAAAGTAAAAAAATAAAACAGACAAACCTATTAAGATTCTTCGATCTGATCGAGGAGGTGAATACCTTAGTCAAAAATTTTTGGAATATTTTAAAGATAATGGCATAGTCTTTCAATGGACTCCCGCAAAAAAATCTCAACTTAACGGGATATTCGAAAGAAAGAATAGGATCCTATTAGATATGATTAGATCCATGATGAGCTTCACTGATTTATCCTTATATCTTTGGGGATATGCCTTAATAATTATAATTCACCTATTGAACAGAGTTCTATCAAAATCTGTTTCTACCACACCATATGAGGTATGGTATGATAAAAAGTCGAGTCTAGATTATCCAAAGACTTGGGGATGTCCTGCCTATGTCAAGAGACAGATGGCTGATAAATTAGAGGATAGATCTGTATTAGCTCATTTTATAGGATATCCAAAAGAATCAATAAGATATTACTTCTACTTTTCACAAGATCACAATGTGATTGTGAGTCAGAATATCATATTCTTAAAAAAATAATTTATCCAGGATGGTGGCAGTAGGAGGTTAGTTGAGCTCAAAGAGAAGGTCTCTAAAGAGCAAAGAGCTATAGATCCTCAGAAACCCATTATTCATGAGCCAGTAATTGATGTTCCTCCACCATCTCATGATCTAGCAGGGTCTTTCGACCTCTTGAAAGATACATGAGTATGCTTATGAAGGAAGTTAAGAAAATATTTCTTATGGGAGATAAGGGTCATGGTAATGATCCTAATACCTTTGATGAGGCGATATCTGATATCAATTTCAAAAAATAGTTAGATGCAATGAAGTCAGAGATTGACTCGATGCACTCGAACCAAGTATGAACCTTAGTGGATCCACTTGAGGGTATAGTACCTATTGGGTGTAAATGGATCTACAAAAAGAAAATAGATGTCGATAGTAAGGTAAAGACCTATAAAGCTAGGCTTGTGGCAAAAGGTTACAGTCAGCGTGAGGGTATTGACTATCAAAAAATTTTCTCATTCGTAGCCATGCTGAAATCCATCCATGCTCTACTTACTGTTGCAGCTTATTATGATTATAAAATTTGATAGATGGATGTAAAAACTACTTTTCTGAATGGATATCTTGAGAAAAATATCTATATGGAACAGTCTTTGGGTTTCACATCTAGTGATGGTGATCACAAAGTCTACAAGCTACAAAGATTCATATACGGATTAAAACAAGCTTCTCATAGTTGAAATCTTCATTTTCATGATGCGATCAAATCGTTTGGTTTCATCGAGAACGAAGAGGAACTTTGTGTATGCAAAAGGGTCAGTGGGAGTGTAATAATATTTTTCATATTGTACGTGGATGATATTCTCCTTATTGAGAATTATATTCTCATGCTGACCATGGTCAAAAGATGGTTGTCCAAGAAATTCTTCATGAAAGATCTAAGGGAAGCATCCTGCATTCTTGGAATAATGGTCTATAGGAATAGATCTAAAAAGAAACTAGGCCTGTCACAAAAGTTGTACATAGAGAAAGTACTGAAGAAGTTCAATATGAAAAACTCTAAAAAAAAATTTTTACCTCTTAGGCATGGTATTCATCTTTCCAAGATGATGTATCCGACCCCATCTGAGGAAGTTCAGTGCATGAGTAGGATTCTTTATGCCTCAACCATAGGGAGCCTCATGTATGTCATACTGTATGCTCGACCTGATATTATCCTTGCTGTGAGTGTCACGAGCAGGTATCAGTCGAATCCAGATGAGGAGCACTGAATAGTTGTGAAGAACATCCTTAAGTACTTGAAAAGAACTAAGGATTTGTTCTTGTTCTTTGAAAAAGATTCTGAGTAGCGAGTCAAGGGGTATACTAATTCAGACTTCATGTCTGATCCTAATAATAGAAAGTTTCATTAGGATATGTGTTCACTTGTAATGGTGGCACAGTCAGCTGGAAGAGTTTCAAGCAATCTATCATAGCAGATTCGATCACAGAGGCTGAATATGTCACTACTTTGAATGCTACAAAGGAAGGCCTCTTGTTCAAGAAGTTCATCGTAGAGCTTGGGGTAATGACATCGGATGCCATATCACTTTATTGTGATAATAATGAAGCCACAATACTTGTTAAGGAGCCAAGGTCTCATCAAAAATCAAAGCACATCGAGCGGCGATACTATATCATATGCGACTACCTCGAAAAGAAATATGTCGAGGTGTGAAGAGTAAACTCCATGGACAACATGGTTGAATCTAATTTTTTTTTTTTATATTTGAATTTCTTATTTGATAAGATTAATTCAAGTTTAATTACCTGCTAATAATCTAAATGAATTAGATTCATTGGGCTCCAATTATTGAGTGTCTAGGATTTTAGATCAAATAAATTAAGGGTTCAAATCCTTAATCAATTTTCTTGATAGTTTTGATTGGGCGTCATTTGATTTGATCAAGTTGGGCATGCCCATCCATTAGAGAGTATGTGGGACCAGCATGGGGTGTCCCTTAGGCCTCATGTGGCATGTGTATTTGTGGGTGCAAGGGCTCCAATAGTTGGTGCCAAAAGAATCTCCTAAAGGGGGTCAAATAACTAAAAGAATAAGGATTCTTAATGCAAGTAGGACTTGTATTAAGTAGTTGTTTGATTTTGAATATGATTCAAACTTTATGCCTATTTAAAGGAGCCTTTCCTAAAGCTCTTAAGCACTGAATTCTGGCATCCCATGCCTCCCTTAGAAGGTCCCCACGCCCCCTCTCTCTTCTCCCTCTCTTCTCCCTTAAAGATCCAATGCCCAAGGAGTTTGGGCATCCCACTTCTCCATGCCCAAAAGGTGTTTGGATGCCCCTTTACTTGCTGGTTTTCAAATCTTGATTGATTCATAATCAAGGGAAAAAAGCAAGAGAATAAGAGAAGAAGAAGATCAAGAAAATAATCAAAGAGTTGATCACAATCCAGACTTCGTTTAGATTCACAGGCTAATTTTTCTTAGAAAAAAATCAGTACCAAAGAGAATTATTTCAGACTGATCTTGAGTGGATACTGTAGAGATCGGATACTTGCATGGCTAAGAGAGAACCTACCCTTCTAGATCCAAATTTGAAGAAAGAATTTATGAAACATGTATATGATTCGATCACATATTCAATTTCAGCATAAAATTCAGCATGTGTTCAATTTCAGTATATGAAGTAGATCCTAGTATTCTATGTTTTATACATGCATAATATAGATTAAAAGGTATTTTAATCTTCTGTTATGCTGTGTTATTTAGAAAAATTTTTTTGAAACATATATGCATACTCCGACACCAAATTCCAACAAAGGATTTGGGTAGAGAGTTCAACATGGCTTCCTTCCCTAGCTATTCATGCAAGGAACAGTCGAGCTTGCTCAAGCACTCAATCATATATAGTACATGGTCAGTGATGATGCTTCTTCTCTCATTCGAGCATTGAAGATGGCATAACTTTTTTTGTACCTCTCAACATCGTCGGGTGTGCCAAAGGACTCGTTTAACATTTGTAACATGTCTTGAGGCTGAGCATTCTCAAATCGATGGTTGAATTCATCATTCATTGCCGCCAGCATATGCAACAAATTATAGTTTGGTCGTTAAGCCACTTCTGATAAGTATCTCGAATAGTACTGCAGACATTAGAAGCTGGCTCCTCGAGTGTCGGATCTGTCAACACGTATAAGATCCGTTCGTATTCCAGGACTATTTTCAACTTTTGATACCAGCTATCAAAATATGGATCTATCGATTTATCACTATCTAATAATGATCGGAGTGATAAGGTAGTGGCTATAACTGCAAAAGAAAAATCAAAACTTAGTTAGTATATAAATTGATTAAGCCTAAAGACATGGACTTTAGTCTAAAGGTTCTCTCATTATTTTATTCGAATTGATAGCCTCTACCTCCAATTCGAGGAATTATACTAATTTTTTAATGGGTACTAGAATCCTCACAGGCTATACATGGGCCTGAGTGTGGCTCGACCAACCCTTATGCACTCATGGGTAGATTCTTAACCAATTGTTTTACCAAATAATTTTCAGCATTTAATTTTGCCCCAGACACTTCTTCAGTAGGCATGTGGTGCCTCCATTGAAAGTTTTGGTTAGGTCCAACCATTAACATGTCAAAATTTAGTGTATCTGACAAATGAGTAATCAGGCCCAAGTGTGGCTCAGCCAACCTGACCATCATCAGAAAGATACAACTAAATTAACATATTATGAATGATAATTCCGACAGCCAGATGAGCACCAGGCGTGTAGCACCTCCAATGATCATCTAAACTATTGGACTCATTATCATCCAACTTAATAGGAGGCTATGATCTAGTTACCACCATAACTATTTTATTTTTAGGGACCTAATAATTTTAGAAGATTTAATTTGATAGAATGAAAAATGAAAAAAAACTTGATCAGTTAATCTTAATCCTCCCATTGACTTCACCAAGTCAGATCAAACAAGACTAGGTATAAGCTGGTCCAGTCAACTAATCATAAATCCTCCTACTAACTTTACCAAGTCATGAAGAGGACTTTAAACAAATTGAACAAAGGGTACCTAAATCAATCATACTGATTTCCTAGTTAGCATGGGTCAACCCCAATCATTAAATGATCTGATCAAAATATGATTCACCATATTGGTCAAGTAAGTGAGATTGATGGAAGGGATATGCCATTACCTTATCATAGACTCAGTCATGCTTGCAAAAAATATAGAACGTAAGGATCTACTTCATATGTTGAAATTGAATACATGCTGAATTTTATGCTGAAATTGAATATGTGATCAAATCACACACTTGTTTCATAATTTTTTTCTTTAAATCTGGATCTAGAAGAGAGTATGTTCTCTTTTAGCCATACAAGTGCTTGGCCTCTATAGGTATTTACTCAGGATCAGCCTGAAATAGTTTTCTTTGGTGTTGATCTTTCATTTCTAAGAACAATCAGCCTACGAATCTGAACGAAGCTTGGATCGCGATCAACTCTTTGAACCTTTTCTTGATCTTTTCTTCTCTTCTTTTCTTGTATTTTTTTTTTAATTATGAAGCAATCAAGGACTCAAAAATTAGTAAGTAAAGGAATGCCCAAGCTCCTCGTGAGCATGGAGAAGTGGGACGCCCAACACCTTGGGCATTGAACTTCAAGGAGAGAAGAGAGGGAGAAGAGAGAGAGGGGATGGGGAGCTTCTAAGGGAGGTGTGGACTGTTGAAATTTAGAGCTAAGGAGCCTTATAAAAGGCTCCTTTAAATAGGCATAAAGTTTAAATCCTATTCAAAACCAAACAATCACTTAATACAAGTCCTACATGCATTAGAAATCCTTATTTCTTTAGTTATTTAACCCTCTTTAGGAGATCCTTTAGGTGCCCAATTTGGGAGCCCTTACACCCACAAATACACATACTACATGGCTGCCATAGGTTGCCCCAATCAGGTCCACATGCCCTCTCTAGTGTGTGCACGTCCAACTTGGTCAAATCAAGTGGTGCCCAATCAAAACTATCAAAAAAATTGATTAAGGGTCTGAACCCTTAATTCATTTGATCTAAAATCCTAGGCACCCAACAATTAGAGTTCAATAAATCTAATTTATTTAAGTTATTAGTAGATAATTAAACTTGAATTAATTTTATCAAATAAGAAATTCAAACGTAAAGAAAAAATTGGGTTCAACCATATGTTAGCAAGATTATCCTGAACCCAATAAGATTTTTCTAAACCTAATTGAGACTTCATAAGCCTAATTACTTATTCCAAGTCTAATCTCTTTGTTGTATGACCCCATAGGTTCAATTCTATCTGGTATTGAGATATACAATGATCTTTAATATAGCATCATTGAAACTTCTTTTAATGGGTCAGAACAGTTCCAATCTAACTCATCAAGGATTGTCGATCCTGAGCAATCATAATGACCCTCACCATTCACCAGTGATACCTAGCAGTATGTAGTGACAATCCAGTAGAATCAAAAAAAAATTTCAAGATGTAGTTCACATATGATTCAGTTCCTTTATCGTGAGTTCCGACTAGATGGCAAGTCATGAATAAATCGTCAAACCTTATCATTAGTCATATGATAGATTCGATCAGCTCAAGTCCAATTGCAATCTTTATGAAAATTCTTTTCTACTAATAACACTGCTGTGGCCACAGACTCTCGGACTTAGCCTCTCAAATCTCATAAGACTACTCCTCTCTATCAAAGTTGATAGATTCTATCTAGATGCACATCCTACTCCTACAGTGGACCAACTATCATCAATATCTACTACAAGGACTCATTGAGATCATGTTTATATGTCAGTCAAACTCCAGTAGCTTTCTATGAGCAATCATACCATCACAGGTCAAAGAACCATTCACATAACTACAATATTGAGATAATTACTGACGATCGAGCAAAAATTCAAGTAATCTTTTATATGGTCATGTTCAGTACTAGTTATTCTCTAATAACTATCCGCACTCGTCGCTCAGTATCTCTATATTATAAATCAGAGACTCATCTACCTCAAAGAAAGTGATCTATACGTCTATCTATCCAGATCGATCACCATCCTCATGATGATACTATGACTGAGAGCATTTAAGAATTATATATATGTCTCTAATTTTCAATATTTTGAGAATATGTATCGAAATATTAATTCCATGGATGATTCAATAATACATCACACTTGAATAAAAATCAAACTTATCCTTTATTGATCAAATTAATGAATTAAGTATAAAATTATGTCCTAGATTTATTATAATATGTCAGCCATATTGGCTTCTAAGATATACATCTAACAATTTTTTATTTGGACTAAAATCAATTGACCACTAATCTAAATCCCATCTTCTCAAGATGGACTTCTATCTTTGACCGACTCAATTGCTTTGTCAGCTGGTCTGCCACATTGTTCACAGAGTCTACTCTTCGTACTTTGATATTTTTTTTTTGAGATAGTCGGGTATGATATAGTACTGCCGCTCGATGTGCTTTAATTTTTGATGAAACTTTAGCTCCTTAGCAAATGCTATGGCTCCATTGTTGTCGCAATAAAATGGTATGGCATCTAATGTCATTACCCCAAGCTCCATGATGAACTTCTTGAACTAGAAGCCTTCCTTTGCAGCATCCAAAGCAGTGATATATTCAGCCTCTATGGTCGAATCCACTATAATGGATTGCTTGAAACTCTTTCAGTTGACTGCGCCACCATTGCATGCGAACAGATACCCTAATATAGATTTTCTATCATCACGATCAGATTTGAAGTCTGAATTGGTATACCTCTCAACTCGCAACTCAGAACCTTCTCCAAAGATCAAAAATAAATCCTTAATTTTTTTCAAGAACTTAAAGATGTTCTTCACAACTATCTAGTACTCCTCTCCTGAATTCGATTGATACCTACTCATGATACTCACAGTAAGGGTAATATCAGATCGAGTATATAGCATGGCATATATAAGGCTCCCTATAGCTGAGGCATAAGAAATTCTACTAATGTGCTGAACTTGCTCAGATATGGTCGAATACATCATCTTGGAAAGATGAATACCATACCTAAAAGGTAAAAGTTCTCTTTCAGAGTTTTTCATGCTGAATCTCTTCAGTACTTTCTTTATGTACAGCTTTTGTGACAGGCCTAACATCTTTTTAGATCTATCCCTATAAACCTTTATTCCAAAAATATAGGATGCTTTTTCTAGATCTTTTATAGAGAATTTTTTGGACAACCATCTTTTGACCACAGTCAGTATGGAAATATCATTTCCAATAAGGAGAATATCATCCACATACAATACGAGGAATGTTATTACGCTCCCATTGATCTTTTTGTATACACAAGATTCTTCTTCATTCTTAATGAAACCAAATGATTTGATCGCATCATCAAAATGAAGATTCCAACTCTGAGAAGCTTGCTTTAATCCGTATTTAGACCTTTGCAGCTTGCAGACTCTGTGATCACCATCACCAAATGTGAAATCCAAAGGCTGCTCCATATAGATATCTTCCTCAAGATATCTATTCAGAAAAGTAGTTTTCACATTCATCTGTCAGATTTCATAATCATAATAAGCTGCAATAGCAAGTAGAGTGTAGGTAGATTTCAGCATGGCTACGAATGAGAAGATTTTTTGATAATCAATACCCTCGTTTGACTATAATCTTTTGCCACAAGCCTAGCTTTATAGATCTCTACCTTACCATTTACATCTATTTTTCTTTTATAGATTTATTTACACCTAATGGGCACTATACCCTTAAGTGGATCCACTAAGGTCTATTCTTGGTTCGAGTGCATCGAGTTAATCTCAGACTTCATTGCATCTAACTATTTCTTAAAATTGATGTCAGATATCATCTCGTCAAAGGTATTAGGATCATCACCATGACCCTTATCTCCCATGATGAATATTTCCTTTATTTCCTCTATAAGCATACCCATGTACCTTTCAGGAGGTCGAGAGATCCTGCTAGATCTATGAGGTGGTAGAAGAACATCAACTACTGGCTCATGAATAATGGATTCTTGAGGATCCATAGCTCTTTGCTCTTCAGAGACTTTCTCTTCAAGCTCAACTAACCTCCCACTGCCACCATCCTGGATAAACTATTTTATTAAAATATGACATTCTGACTCACAATCACATTGTGATCTTGTGAAAAGTAGAAGTAGTATCCTATTGATTCTTTTGGATACCCTATAAAATAAGCTAATACAGATCTATCTTCTAATTTATCAGCCATCTGTCTCTTAACATAGATCGGACATCCTCAAGTCTTAAGATAATCTAGACTCAGCTTCTTATCGTACCATATCTCATATGGTGTGGTAGAAACAAATTTTAATGGAACCCTATTTAATAGGTGAATTGCAGTTAATAAGGTATGTCCCCAAAGATATAAAGGTAAATTAATGAAGCTCTTTATGGACCTAACCATATCTACTAGGGTCCTATTCCACCTTTTGGATACCTCATTGAGATATTTTGAAAGGAGTCCATTAAGAGACTATGCCGTTGTTTTTCAGATATCTCAAAAATTTTTGTACTAAGATATTTACCTCCTCGATCAGATCGAAGAACTTTAATAGATTTATTTATTTATTTTTCTACTTCATTTCTAAATTTTTTAAACTTTTTAAAGGTTTCATATTTATGTTTCATTAGATACATATATCCATATCGAGACAAATCATTGATAAAGGTGATGAAGTAGCTATAACTATCCCTGACCTGTACATCAAATGGCCTATACACATCAGTGTGTACTAGGACAAGTAACTCAATGGTCCTTTTTCCATGTCATCAAAGGATAACTTGGGTATTTTTTCTTAAAGGCAAGAATCATAAGCTGGGTACAACTCTGGAAGCCAAAAATCTCATCTTTTTTCAGTTTGTTTATCCTGTCCTCTCCAATATGGTCTAGTCTATAATGCTACAAGTACTTCTGGTTAATTTCATCTCTGGATCTTTTTTGACCTACAGCACTCACTATTTACTCATTCAAATTTACATTCGTATTAATATGCAAGTAATATAGACTGTCAATTAAAAGACCACGTGTAACTAATTTATTTCATAAATAAATAGAATAAAAATCTTTATTGAAAATAATTTCAAAACCATCCTATGCTAGCACAGACACAGAAATCAAATTTTGACTAGCTAGAGGAATAAAATAATAGTTCTTTAAATCTAATCTAAATTTTGATGATAATCAAAGAAAATAAGTGCCAATTGTAGGGTTTCAGGGTGGGCATGCACAGTGAAAACATAATGGATTTCAAAATTTTAATAAAAAAATATTAAATATTAAATCTTTAAATTAGCATCTCCTTGATGATTAACAATCATATATAACATAAATTTAAGATTAAATTTAAGTTATAGAAGAATACCTGCAGCGCTTAATCTAAATTTTAGCATAACCTCCACTAGGCGCCCAAGTGTTCGCCCTCCAACGGTAATCCACACAGGGCTATGATCAGGGCACCAATATTTTGAGAGAATTTCTTCTCCAAAATTCTCATTCTGAGAATTTTCTTGAATATCAGAACCTCAAGACCCTCTTCCTCTTCTCCTAGCCTTCCAATCCCTACCTTTCTTCTCTCCTTGTCTTTCTTAATTCTCTTCCTAGACTCTTGTCCTAAAATCAGACTTGTTCTTACTATTTTTAAACTTGTCTTAACAAGAGAAGGAAGAGACTAATTGAACAATAGGGAAAGGATGTTAGAAAGAAAGGAGAAATTGAAAATCTGAATTAATCCAATCCCCCGGTGCACCCCCATTTAAATACTTAGCGATGGGTTGCCTTCAGGAATTTTTTGCATCCCTTCCACGTGCCATCTCACATTCATCAAAAAATCTCACACCTCCTAATGAATTCTCATGCCCATTTGAAAGTTTTTGACACATGGAAATCATCGAGAAAAAATCCAAGAGATGCTTCATGCAGAAGGACTTCTCAGAATATTTTTCTCGATGATTCTTCGATGAGTCATGCAGCTTCCCATGGTATAATTTTTTTTCACCATCCATCAATGTAATTTTATCTATCCAATGGTCAAAAATTAAGGCACTAACATGAGAATGTCATGGAAAAAAATTTAGATTAAGAAGTGGCATGACAAATGGGTTAGAGTCCTTCATAAGTTGGACTCTTGGTCAGGCGCAGGGATCAGGCTGACAGGATTTCCAACTTCAACAAATTTCCACGATTAAACCAGAAAGAATTTTAACTTCAAAAAAATTTCTTATGCTCAAAATAAAGTTAGGAATCATTCAAAATTTTATTTCAATATGGAACATAGGATAAGCTTGAGGATGAGGCATCTCATCTCATAGGATGTGAAAGCTATTTCTGCACACAAAAACTGCACCCACACACAAGAAAAATTCTTGACTCTTGGAGACTTGGTTTCCTAGCACCAAAATTTTGGTACATATAGCCAAGGGTTGAACCAACTCAAATCCAAAATTGATTTAAATTAATTTGGCTTTAATTAGCCCAATCTGGGATCAATTTTAAATCTGATTCGAAACAAGGAGCTAGTTTTTTGCAACATATGCTAGCATGTCAATTTTGCAAACATGATCTAATCCAATTAGATCCTTGATCAATACCCTTTGTGTGTGACCCATTGGGTTCCACATCTAACCAGAAATATGTTGGAGCATGATCCCGGCTCCTCCCACGGACCTTGGGTGCAGCGAAACCAGCAACGAACAAATTTGGAGACTTCTAGACTCGATCAAAGGCCCTTGACGAACTCAGCCTGGTTGCTGTCTTCTTCGTCAGCCTTTCGTTTCAGATGAAGAACACCACTAAGATCACCTCTAAAAAATCCAAGATCTGGTACCCAACCAGATCAAGCCTGGAAAGAGGTCTTCCAATTCATAGATCTTGAATCGGGATGTTCTAGATAGGGAAGAAGGAAGATAGAACCAGACCTTGCAGATTTGTCCTGCTGCAGCCTTTCCTGTAGATCTGTTGATGGAGATCTCACCCGCACCTCAAACGACCTCAGATCAACTCCAGATCTGAGAGAAACTTGTACCAACCTTGTAGCAAGAGATTCCAAGTCCTGGACCTGATGTTTGGGCAGCTGCAAGAGAGGGAGAGGCAATATGGTTGGCGGCACAAAGGGAGAGGGGCTCAAAACCCTAGCACCTCTCCTGCTTTTCCTGCCTTCTATGGACCTGGCGGCAAGAAACCCTAGGGTTTCTTGCTCCTGGGGTGTGGAGAATATCTGGAGAGAGAGGGAGAAGAGAGAGAGAGACTTGGGAGAAAAGGTTTTCGTATTCGTTGGCTTAATCAAACCTATACAGTGCATGTATATATAAACACAGGGTCAAGTGACCCAAACCCAAAACTCCCTTGACCAACTCTATGGGACATTAGGTTAACCCAAGCCCATGTACACCCATGACTTGACTTAATCTCACCTATCCTGGGCCCAGACCTGGCCCATAAAGAGTTGGTCCCTTGAGACCCACATAACCTAGACCTCAAGAACCCGAAAGGCCCACAGCCTTTCAACCTAGGACCCAACTAGCCCTAGAGCCTCCATGAAGCCCTCATGAATGATGGACCTTAGCCTTAGCCTTGGTCCCCTGGGCCTTGGGCACACCACCTGGATCACAACAATCTCTACCTTGGTGTCTCAAGGCCTCAACCAGCTCCACTCTGTCCATCAGCCGAATCAGCTCAACACATCTCTGAAAGCTGTCCTGTGGAAGTACCTTTGTAAGTGCATCAGCTGGATTCTCCTTGGTGTGTACCTTTATCATTTCCACCTCGCCATCCTCCACAAGCTCCCTGATCTGATGATACCGAATGTCGATGTACTTTGTCCTTGCATGATAGACTGAGTTCTATGCTAATAGAAGTGCACTCTGGCTGTCACAGTGCACTCTAATGGCCTCCTGAGTAAGGCCCATCTCCGTCAACAAACCCTTCAGCCAAATTGCCTCCTTAGCTGCTTCTGTCAGCTCGATGTATTTCACCTCTGTAGTGGATAGGGCCGTGATAGGCTGCAGACTCGATCTCCAAGAAATAGGACCTCCATATAGGCTAAAGATGAAGCCTGTTGTAGACCTCCGGGTATCCACATCTCCACCAAAGTCTGCATCTACATAACCGCCAATCAGCCCCTGAGCCTCCCTGGACATGTCAGAGTATCCCACTACACCTCCTAGCTGTTCGTAGTAGATGCCAACTCCAACTGAACCAGCCAGGTATCTGAATATCCACTTCAGAGCTCTCTAGTGCTCCCTGTCAGGCTGCGCCATGAACCTGCTATCCTGACTCACTGCATGAGCGATGTCTGGCCTACAACAGACCATCGCATACATCAAGCTCCCAACTCCTGAAGCATAAGGAACCATCTCCATCTCCTGAGCCTCCACCTCAGTCTGTGGCGCCATGGTCTTCGAGAGTCTGAAGTGACCGGCAAGTGGCAGCTCCACCGGCTTTGCTCCCTTCATCCTGAATCTCTTTAAGACCTTCTATATATAGCCCCCCTGAGATAGATGCAGCACCCTCCGAGCTCGGTCTCTGAAAATCTCCATGTGTAGGATCTTCCTTGCAGGGCCCAAATCCTTCATCTCAAACTCTCGAGATAAGGATGCCTTCAGATCCTGCACAACCTTCCTACTCTTGCATGCTATAAGCATATCATCCACATACAAGAGTAGGAACACCCTAGAACCATCCTCAAGAGACTGAACATAAACACTGGGATCCAACTCGCACCTGAAAAGTCCAATGCTGCGCACATAGGAGTCGAACTGTTTGTACCATTGCCTCGACGACTGCTTCAGCCCGTACAGCGACTTCTGCAACAAACAAACCTTTCCCTCTGATCCTGGATCCCTGAAACTGGGTGGCTGCTCCATGTAAATCCTCTCCTCCAAATGCCCATAGAGGAATGCCGTCTTGACATCTATCTGCTCCAGCTCTAAATTCTGAGCTGCTACAATACTCAGCAATACTCTGATGGAAGTATGTCTGACGACGGGAGAGAAGACCTCACTGAAGTCGATGCCTTCCTTCTGGGAGTATCCCTTGGCCACTAACCTCACCTTGAATCTGATACCTCCCTACTCTGAAGGCCCTTCCTTGCGACTGTAGACCCATTTGCAGCCAATGGACCTCTTCCCCTGTGGCAACTGCACCAATCGCCACGTCTGGTTCTGGTGGAGAGATAGCATCTCCTCAGACATCGCCTGGACCCACCACTCTCTGTCCTGGCTCTCAATAGCCTCCTGATACGTATATGGGTCTCTATTCGCTATCATCAGGGCATATGACAGTGTCTCCTCGAAGCCATATCGGTCCGGTTGCCTGATGGTCCTCTTGGGCTTGTGTAGGGCAACACCGATATCAGTCCTCGATCCAGCTCACTCCTGCTAGACCTCTTCGCCTCGATCATCCGTCTGAGTCCTCTCCACCTGTGGAGACACCTTAGGTAGGTTCTCCACTTGAATGTCACGTCCTTTCGTAGTAACTGTAAGAGGCAAAATTAAAGAGGTAAGCTGTCCAGCAGCACCCTACTGGACCTCCTCCTGCTCCTGCTGCTCCTCCATGCCTGCTCGCCTCTGTAGGACTGACTCCTCATCAAAAGTCACATCCCGACTAATGATGACCTTCTTTTCCAAGGGATCCCACTGCTTGTATCCCTTAACTCCTCGTGGATAGCCAAGAAACACCATTTTGCATGATCTGGCATCTAGCTTGCTCCACTCACCAGCTCCAATGTGCACATAGGCCGTGCACCCAAATATCCGTAGATGGCCCAGCCCAACTGTCCTCCCAGACCACACCTCCTCTGGAAGTCTGCCATCCAACCTGGTGTGAGGTGACCGATTGACCAAGTAACCCGCTGCGTCAACTGTGTCAACCCAGAATGCCTTTGGAAGCCCTGTCTGCAGCCTCATGCATCGTGCCTTTTCCAGAAGTATTTTGTTCATCCTCTCGGCCACCCCATTCTGCTATGGAGTCTCCTTAACTGAGAAGTGTCTCCTGATCCCACACTCCTCACAATAGTCCTAGAACTCTCTGCTGGTGTACTCCCCGCCATTGTCTGACCTCAAACACTTCACGCTCCTCCCCTGCTCTTTCTCCACCTCAGCTCTCCAGATCTTGAACTTGGTGAAGACCTCAGACTTCTCTCTCATGAAGTAAATCCAGAGTTTCCTTAAGAAATCATCAATCAGGGTCATGAAGTATCTGGCCCCATTCCTAGTTGAAACTGGGGTTGGTCCCCACACATCCGTGTGTACTAACTCCGGAGGGCTGTACTGCGGGTTGTACTGATGTTGAACTGAACTCTCCTCTGTTTTTCCATCTGGCAAGGCCCACAGATCTCCCCTGTAGCACCATCCTCCAGATCAGAGATGAGTCCTCTCTTGCTCAACTCCCTCAACCCCTTGTCACCCATGTGGCCTAGGCGGTAGTGCCACATCCTGTAAGCCCCCTGCTGGTCCTGTGCTGCAGCTGCTGCATCAGACTCTCCGGTCACCACAGATCCCTCCATGCGATAGAGGTTATTGTCCAACCTCCTGCCTCTCATCACCACCATAGCTCCATTGGAGATGTTTAATACTCCGCTTCTAGCCCTACTGCTGAAGCTGTATCCACTGCGCTCCATGTTGCCTAGTGACACCAGATCTTTTCCAGCTCCGGGACGTGCTTTACATTTGTCAATGTCCTCACAATCCCATCAAACATCCTCACCCTGACTGTTCCTATCCCAGCCACCTTGCAAGGATGATTTTCGCCTAGAGTCACTGATCCCTCATCTGTCTTGGTGTATGTCGCAAACCAAGACCTGTGTGGTGTATAGTGATGTGAGCACGCAGAGTCTAGTATCCACTCCTCTGTGTAATGCCTGTGACCATCTGATACCACAAGTAAATCATCCTCCACCTGCTGTCCAGCAACTGCACTCTCTGATTCTGAGCCACTTCTTTCTGCCTTCTTGCTCTTCCATAGTGAACATTCTCGCTTGAAGTGCCCGAACTCGTTGCACTTGAAGCATTTCATCTCTTTCTTTCCCTTCCTGGACTTGGACCGCCCCCTGGACTTGCTTCTGCCTCTGCCTCTACCTGTCCTCTCCCCTACTGCCAAACCCTCCTGGGGAGTCCGATCTCTGGTCAACTTTTTTTTTTGCTCATTAGACCTAAGCACTGAGACCATGTCCTCATATTCCAGAGTCTCCTTACCGAAGAGCAGTGTAGTCACCAAAGAGTCATATGATCCTGGCAGCGAACACAAAAGTAACAGGGACTTGTCCTCCTCATCCAGCTTCACCCCGATATTCATCAACTTCATGCACAACTAGTCGAACCTCTGAATGTGGCCAATTACATCAGATCCCTCCTGCATCCGAAGACTGTACAACCTCTTCTTCAGTATTAGCTTGTTGCACATATTCTTCCCCATATACATGGTGTGCAACTTCGACCAAAGGCCTTTCGGGGTCTTTTCTTCCAGTACTTAATACAATGCCACATCCGCCAAACATCCTCTGATCATCGAGCATGCTTTCTTCTCCAACGATGCCCACTGTCTATCTGTCATTCCCTCAGGCTTCTCATCCAAAGCCTGATCCAAATCTGCTTGCATCAGAAGATCCTCCACCCAGATTTTTCACATGAAAAATTTTTTTTTGCCATCAAACTTCTCGAAATTAACCTTCATATTGCTGCCCATGACTGGATCCAAGCCAAACAAATAATATAAAATCAAGAAGTATAGAATATACCTTGATGGTACCTTGCTGAAAATTTTCAGCACTTGGGATCTTCAACTTCTCATGCTTCGAACTGCTTTCTCACCATCGTGGCTCTGATACCAACTATTGAAGCATGATCCTGACTCCTCCCATGGACCTTGGGTGCAGCAGAACCAGCAACGAATAAATCTGGAGACTTCTGGACTCGATCAAAGGCCCTTGACGAAATCAGCCTGGTTGCTGTCTTCTTTGTCAGCCTTTCATTCCAGATGAAGAACGCCTCTAAGATCACCTCTAAAAAATCCAAGATCTGGTACCCAACTAGATCAGGCCTGAATTGAGATCTTTCAATTTGTAGATCTCAAATTAGGATATTCTAGATAGGGAAGAAGGTAGATAGAACCAGACCTTACAGATCTATCCTGCTGCAGCCTTTCCTGTAGATTTGTTGATTGAGATCTCACCCGCACCACAAACGACCTCAGATCAACTCCAGATCTGAGAGAAACTTGTACCAACCTCATAGCAAGAGATTTCAAGTCCTAGACTTAATGTTTGGATAGCTGCAAGAGAGGGAGAGGCAATATGGTTGGCGGCACAAAGGGGGAGGGGCTCAAAACCCTAGCGCCTCCCCTGCTTTTCCTGCCTTCTATGGACTTGGCGGCAAGAAACCCTAGGGTTTCTTGCTCCTGGGGTGTGGAGAATAGTTGGAGAGAGAGAGAGAAGAGAGAGAGAGACTTGGAAGAAAGGGTTTTCGTATTCCTTGGCTTAATCAAACCTATATAGTGCATGTATATATAAACACAGAGTCATGTGATCCAAACCCAAAACTCCCTTGACCAACTCTATGAGAGATTAGGTTAACCCAAGCCCATGTACACTCATGACTCGACCTAATCTCACCTATCCTGGGCCCAGACCTGGCCCATAAAGAGTTGATCCCTTGAGACCCACATAACCTAGACCTCAAGAACCCGAAAGGCCCACAGCCTTTCAACCTAGGGTCCAACTAGCCCTAGAGCCTCCATGAAGCCCTCATGAATGATGGACCTTGGCCTTAGTCTTGGTCCCCTGGGCCTTGGGCACACCACCTGGATCACAATATAATAGGTCTGAGTTCAAGTCAATTTGATTTGATTAAAATTTAATCTAACCGATCTAGATCCAATTGAGCTAATCCGATTTCAACAATTAGAACTCTTTCTAATTGGTGATTGAATTAACTCTTTAATTCGATCAAACCCATAAGACAAGATTGCCGTCTAGCAACATATCATGTCTACCTAGAAGATATATAATTTTTGATAGAAATACCAAAAATACCCTTCAGTGGAAAGTTACCGTGCAATTTGATCCTGCGATCTTCCTGCACCCCGAATATGACTCTGGATATGGAATAATGTCAAATCCAATATCATATTCATATTTCTCTCAATCTTATATGATGATTCAATTAATAAAATATTAAATTTTTTTTCTAATTTTTATTCTACTTTGATTAAAGGCTTCCTGAATCATCAATCGATCAGAGCAAGTAGGATGCGATCTCCTCTTACCAGGAGTGATCGATTCTATGTTGACCTACTCACAACCTCCATACATATTCTACCATATCTAGAATACCCTGTACATGACTAAGTCATGAATAAGTATGAACCAAAAAATATGGATTCATATATACAAGGTTCTATGGTAGTCTCAGGTCAAAGGATTACATGCATAACTCCCACTATAAGAAAACATCTCTGGATGGGTAAGTAAATTTCACAAAATATTTCTTAAGTCGGATCAATTCAGTGAACTCATTCTCTAATGAGCATCCACTTCTTTGTATTAGTATCTCATACAAGTGGCTTATGAGATCTGCCATCCTCTCCATCGAGCATACATAGAAAGTGCTAATCTATCCGGAACATTGATCCCTGACTCAATACTCCTATGACTAGGAATATTCTAAATCAGGACTTTTAGGATTTTAGGTCTCATAGATATGATCTCATCATAATCCTAAATCTATTTTTCTGATTTATAGAGTTCATCATAATCATTACTAAAGTAAGATACAGTATATGATGAAAAATGCCTTTTATTTTTTAAAGAGTCAATACATAAGTCTAGAAGATTACAAGAAAAATCAATCAAAATATAAATTTCGATTGGCTTGTAGGGCATATTCCTTTCACCAATGACTTCTACAATAACTTTTGCTCTATTGTCGATCTGAAGGATCATGTCACCTTCCCTCAATCTCCTACTTTGTATTAGACCCTACATTAAGGTATATATATGAGCACTCGAACTAGAGTCTAATACCCAACTAGAAGAAGAAGAAACCATAAGATTAGAT
This sequence comes from Elaeis guineensis, assembly GCF_000442705.2. Taxonomy (NCBI): domain Eukaryota; kingdom Viridiplantae; phylum Streptophyta; class Magnoliopsida; order Arecales; family Arecaceae; genus Elaeis; species Elaeis guineensis. Next base: position 54,001,699 of record NC_025994.2, read on the forward strand.
TTAATTATGAGCATATCTTCTGAAAGTTTATCACCTTTTTTGATCTTTAGGCTCTCTAGGTAGTGGACAGTTTCTCCTCTAATGACCGTCAGCATCATAGTGAAAATATTTTTTCTTTGCTTCAGCTTTCTTTGAAACATCCTTCTTTGGCTTGCTCTCTTTCTTCTACTTCTTAGCAGATTTATTCTTTTCTTCCAACCAAACTTTTTCTTGATCGAAGAAGTCTGCTCCATAGTGAGAACAGTGCCCCTTAAACTCTTTAAGATTCTCTCCAAATGACCAACATGTTGACCAGTTCGGGTATAGTGCAATCAAGTTTGTTCATATAAAAATTTATAATAAATTGACTATATGAACTAGTAAGAGATTGAAGGATCAAATCTATCTATAATTTTTTTTGCATATCAAGCCTGAGCTTTCCAAGCTCCTCGATGTCTTTGATCACTGTCATACAGTGCTCATGGACTGACTGTCTTTCACGCATCTTCAGATTGAAGAGTCTCTTGGATACTTTGAAGTGCGTCATATGGCTCTACTCACCATACAACTCTTGTAGGTGAGTGATAATAGCCCTGATAGTAGGCATATGCTCATGCTGGCTCTGCAACTCATTTGTTATGGATGCCAGCACATAGCACTTGACCGACTATCTTCATCCATCCACTTTTCATAAGTAGTTCTTTGCTTTACAGTAGGACGATTTGGTAATACGAGGGATTTTTGGTCGAGTACATGACTCAATTTTTCAAAAATTAGAATAATCTTGAGGTTTCTTAACCAGTATTTATAATTTATTCTAGTCAAATGATTGGATTCAAGTATACGGATGAGAGGGTTTGAAGCTGACATGGTTTAACTACGAGAGTAGAGATTCAAGTTAGACTTTTGTACTTTAGATTAATATTTGCTTTTAAAAATTTTAAGATGCAAACAATAACTTCCACTAATTTTTTGAATCCCTCCACTCTCTGGGTGGGAAACGAAAATCCTGACGCGATAACTGAATTTCTAGTGGGTGCTATGGTTCCACCGATGCCATGTACCTCACCTAATAGTTATTGATAACACGTACATCAATGCATGGATAACTCTTTATCCAGATACTTCTCTAAGCATTGTACAGCGATTTGGTCTCTAAGTCATGTGGGCTCACCTAATAGTTATTGATCACACTCTTTAGTTAAGTCTGACCCACCATTCACAAGCATGTGCAAGGCCATCATTGGGACCCTCACCTAACAGTTATTGGATCCAACCCCATCCTTATCCTAGAGCAACTCTTTGCTAATAGAATGGTTGTGTGTTCTTGGTGCAATTAAACCACTATGACCAGTTGAGAATAATCAACACCAGTAGCATGCCTGCACATCTACAATGATGGAAGACCTACGAACTTAATATTTATAAAGAGATTTAGGTTTAAGTCTCATCTAATCAGTCATCATATAACTAATCTAATTGGTATGGGCTAAATCAAACCACCAAGCAACCTTACTCAGGACTCAATCTTTCAAATTAGCCAGGTAAGTGGAGATCAGTGGGGATCCCCCTTGCTTTTCTTAGACACTAATAAATTGACCAGATCAGTAAATGGAACCAATTAAATAACCACCTCTCAATTAGTTGTCTTAGACACCAATAGGTCAATTGGTCCAACTAGGTTAGCTTAAGCGAATCAAGCTTAAGCCATCGAGCCGAATTAGGTCTTTAGGTTAATTGATTCTATACATGGGATTCAATCGATTTGATCAACAACAATTGCTTGATCTTATAACTTAATTGATCTAATTCTAATCAACACTAGACTCAATTTGATCAATTATTTAATTGAATTAGATCCATTGTGTTCAAATCAAAAATCCTAGATGCAATCTAATTACATGATCTAATTTTTGATTTTTTCACGATCAAAATGTTAGATGTATGTCCTAGAAGCCAATATGGTCGATATATTATAATAATTCTAAGATATAATTTTATATTTAATATATTAATTTGATCAATAAAAAAATAAATTTATTTTTTATTCAAGTGTGATGTGTCCTTGAATCATCCATAGAATTAGTTTTCGATATATATTTTCAAGATGTTGAGATTTAGAGATATGTATTTAATTCCTAAATACTCTCGATCATAGGATTATCATGAGGATGGTATCGATCTAGATAGACTAGCACACAGATCATTTTCTTCAGGATAGATAAGTCTCTGGTCTACAGTGTAGAGATACTAAGTGACGAGTGCAGGTAGTTGTTAGAGAACAACTAGTACTGAGCGTGACCATACGAGAGATTTTTTAAATTTTTATTCAATCATCAGTGATTATCTCAATGTTATAGTTGTGTGAATAATTTTTTGATCTGAGATTATACTACTGCTCGTAATGAGGCTACTGGAGTTTGACTAACACATAAATATGGATCTCAATGAGCTCTTGTAGTGGATGTTGGCGATAGTTGGTCCACTATAGGAGTGAGGTGCACATCAAGATGGGAACTATCAACCTTTATAGAGAGTAGTCCTATGGGATTTGAAAGGCTAAGTCCAAGAATCTATAACCATAGTAGTGTGATTGATGAAAAAAAAATTTATATAAATCACAACTAGACTTGAGCTAATCGAATCTATCATATGACTGATGTTGAGGTTTGACGATTTATCCATGACCTGCCATCAAGTCGGGACTTACGATAGAGAGACTGAATCATACGCTAACTACACCTAGGGTTTATTTCAATTCTACTGGGTTACCACTACATACTGCTAGATGTCACTGGTAGATTATAAGAGCTTACTAGGGTTGTTCTGGATCGACAATCCTTGATGAGTTAGAGTGAAATTATTTTGATCTATTGAAAAAAGTTTCAATGATACTTTGATAAAGATCATTATATATCTCACTACCAAATAGAATTGAATCTCTGGGATCATACAACAAAGAGATTAGGTCTGAAATTAGCAATTAAGCTTGTGAAGTGTTAATTGGGTTTAGAGAAATCCGATTGGATTCAAGGTAACCTTGCTAGCACATAGTTGGACCCAGCTTCTCTTTTTGTTTGGATTTCTTATTTGATAAGATAATTCAAACTTAATTACATGCTAATAACCTAAATGAATAAGATTTATTTGACTCCAATTATTGGGTGTCTAAGATTTTGGATCATATGAATTAAGGGTGTGAGTCTCTTATTAATTTTCTTGATAGTTATTATGGGGTGCCACTTTGATTGGATCAAATTGGGCGTGTCCTATGATTGGAGGGCCTTTTAATTTGATATGGGTGTCCCTTGGGTGTAAAAAATGGTGTGTTTAATTGGGTGCAAGGGCTCTAAGAGTTAGTACTTAATAGGATTCCTAATGTAAGTTAAATAACTTAAGTTATTAGAAAACCTAATGCAAGTAGGATTTGTATTATGAGATTGAATAGGATTCAATCCTCATACTTATTTAAAGGGACCTCTCCTAAGATCTCTAGGGCATCCAAACCAGTAGCCCTCCATGCCTAAAAGGTCTGCCCATGTCCTCTCTTCCTCTCCCTTCTCCTCTCCCCTTAGACATCCACATGTCCCACTACTTGGGGCATCCTTTCTTCATCACGCCCAAGGGCTATTGGGAATCCATTGTTTGCTGATTTTTAGAGCTTGGTAGCAACACAAAGTAAGGGAGAAAGGCAAGAGAAGAAGAGAAGAAGAATTTCAAGAAAAGAGATCAATGTTGATCATGATCCAGGCTTCGTTCAGATTCAGCAGGCTGAATTTTTTTAGAGAAGAAAATTCTATTTGAAGAGGGCTATTCCAGACTGATCTCGAGTGGATACTTATAAAAGTCAGATACTTATGTAGCTAGAAAAAAATTTCTTCTCTTTCAGATCCAAATTCAAAGAAAAAAATTAGAAAACAGGTATGCAATTTGATCACAATCTGAATTTCAGCATATGTCAATTTCAGCACATAAATTAGATCTTTATGGTTTTATATTTTTATGCATGTATGATTCAGATTAAAAGTATTTTAATCTTATATTTCACTATAGTGTTTAGAAAATAAAGTTTTGAAACACACATGCATGCCCCAAACCTCAAATTTCAATAGTAGTATCAGAGCCACGGGTTTCATATTGCTGAAATTATCATACATATTTTGAAAAAAATTTCAAAATCTAATTTTTTTTGATACATGAGATGTATAGATAAATCTTTGAATCTGATATTTTATTTTATATTTGATTTTAGAATATATAGATAATATGTCAAAGCATGCATAGATCTGAATTTTGATCTAGAATTATTTCTAGTTCATGTTCACATGATATGTAGATACATGTATGAACCTAAAATTTTATATGACCTGATTTATGATTCATATATAAAATATGTGATTGCATATTTAGGTTATAAAATTACTTTTGATATGATCCATGATTAGTATATGAGATATATGATATCATGTAGTAGATCTGAATTTTATTTAGATCTGAATTTTACATGCATATATGTGATATATGTTTGTATGTTGAATCTGAAAATTATTTTTATGATTTAAATTTTATTTTTATATAAAAAATTTAGATCTAAAATTTAATTTTAGAATCTAAAATTTATATTTGTGCATGAGAATTTTGATCATAAAAAAATCATAAATTAGATCATGTAATAGGATTACATCTAAGATTTTTGATTTGAGTCATATGGATCTAATTTGATTAAGTAATTGATCAAACCGAGTCAAGTATTGATTAGGCTCAAATCAATTAAGTTAAATGATCATACAATTATTGTTGATCAAATTGATTGAGTCCCATATGTAGAATCGATTAACCTAAGGACCTAATTTGGCTCAACGATTTGAGCCAGATTCACTAGAGTTAACCTATTTGGACCAATTGACCTATTGGTGTCTAAGGCAAATTATGAAGATGTAGTTATTTAATTGGTTCCGTTTGCTTACCTGATCAATTTATTGATGTCTAAGAAAAGCAACGGAGGGACCTCCATCGATCTCGACTTATCTGATCAATTTAGAAGATTAGATCTTAAATTAGATTACTTAGTAGTTTGGTTTAGCCCATGCCAATTAGATCGGTCATATGATGACTGATTAGATGAGACTTAAGTCTAAATTTTTTCACAAATATTAAGTCCATAGGTCTTCCACCGTTGTAGATGTGCGGACGTGCTACCGACATTGATTGTTCTCGACTAGTTACAGTGATTCAGTTGCATCGAGAACATGCAACCACTTTATTAACAAAGAGTTGCTCCAGGGTAAGGATGGAGTTGGACCCAATAACTGTTAGATGAGGGACCCAATGACAGTCTTGCACTTGCTTGTGAACGATGGGTTGGACTTAACTAAGGAGTGTAGGCAATAACTGTTAGGTGAGCCCACATGACTTAGAGATCAAATCACTACAACATGCTTAGAGAAGCATCTGGGCAAAGAGTTATCTATGCATCGGTATGCATGTTACCAATAACTATTAGGTGAGGTGCATGGCACCAGTGAACCGCAGCACCCACTAGGAATCCTTTGTCGTGTTAGAATTTTCATTTCCTTCTTGGAGAATGAAAAGATCCGATAAATTAGTGGGAGTCATTATTTGCATCTTAAAGTCCTTAGAAGAAAATGTAACAATTAAGTACAAAAATCTAACTTGAATCTTTACTCTCGCTACAATGTCAGCCTCAAACCCTCTAGCATGCATCTTTGAAACCAATCATTTGATCAGTATAAATTACAAAGACTGGCTCATAAACCTCAGGATTATCCTAATTTCCAAAAAACTAGGTCATGTACTCGATCAAAAATCCATAGTGTTACCAAACCACCTACTGTTGAGTAAAGAGTTGCTTTTAAGAAGTAGACGGATGAAGACAGTTGGGTTAAGTGTTATGTGCTGGTGTCTACGTCAAACGAGTTGCAAAGCCAGCATAAGCATATACCTACTGCCAAGGCTATGATCACTCACCTACAATAGTTGTATGGTGAGCAGAGCTGTACAGCATGCTTCGAGATGTCCAAAAGATTTTTCAATCTGAAGATGCATGAAGGGTAGTCATCCATGAGCACTGTATGACAGTGATCAAAGATATTGAGGAGCTTGAGAAGCTCTAGCTAGAAATACAGAATGAATTACCAATGGATCTGATCTTTCAATCCCTTACGAGTTCATATAGTCAATTTATTATAAATTTTTATATGAACAAGCTCGATTGCACTATACCCAAACTGGTCAACATATTGGTCACTACGGAGGAAACCTTGAAGAGTTCAAGAGGTACTATTCTCACTGTAGAGCAGACTTCTTTCAAGAGAAAATCTACTAGGAAGAAGAAGATTAAATCTGCTAAAAAGCAGAAGAAGGAGAATAGGCCAAAGAAGAAAGTTCCTAAGAAGGCTGAAGCAAAGAAAAAATGTTTTCGCTGTCATGCTGAAGGCCATTGGAGAAGAAACTGTCCAACATATCTGGAGAGTCTAAAGACCAAAAAAGATGATAAACCTTTTGAAAGTATGCTCGTAACTGAATCTAACCTTATGATTTCTTCTACTTCTAGTTGGGTATTAGACTCTGACGCGAGTACTCATATATATACCTCAATGCAGGGTCTAATAAAAAGTAAAAGGTTAAGGAAGGGTGACATGATCTTTCGGATCGATAATGGAGCAAAAGTTACTGCAAAAGTCATTGGCACTTATCCTTTTTCATTACCGTCTGGTGTTACATTGATTTAAAGGACTGTTATTATATTCTTGTAGCTAGTTAAAATTTGATTTCTGTATCTATGCTAGCATAGGAAGATTTTAAAATTAGTTTCAATAAAAATTTTTGTTTCATTTATTTATGAAATAAATTGATTACACGAGATCTTTTAATTGATAGTCTTTATCACTTGCATGTTGATGCGAATGTGAACTTAAACGAGAAATAGTGAGTGCTATAGGCCAAAAGAGACCCAGAGATGAAATTAACTAGAAGTATTTGTGGCACCATAGACTAGGCCATATTAGAGAGGATAGGATAAATAGACTGAAAAAAGATGGGATTCATGGGTCTCTTAATCCAGAGTCGTATCTAACTTATGAATCTTACCTTTAAGAAAAGATGGTCAATTTATCTTTTGTAGGACATGGAGAAAGGATCACTGAGTTACTTGTCCTGGTACATACCGATGTGTGTGGATCATTTGATGTGTAGGTCAAGAGTGGTTATACCTACTTCATTATCTTTATCGATGATCTATTTAGGTATGGATATGTGTATCTGATAAAATTAAGTTTGAGACCTTTAAAAGGTTCAAGGAATTCAGACATGAGGTAGAAAAATAAACTGATAAACTCATTAAGGTTCTTCGATCTGATCGAGGAGGTGAATACTTTAGTCAAAAATTTTTAGGATATCTTAACGAGAACGACATAGTCTCTCAATGGACGCCTCTTAGAACACCTCAGCTCAATAGGGTATTCGAAAAGAGAAACAGGATCCTGTTGGATATGGTCCGATCTATGATGAGCTTTACTGATCTACTCTTATATCTTTGGGGACATGCCTTACTAATCATAATTCACCTATTGAATAGGGTTCCATTAAAATTCATTCCTACCACACCGTATGAGATATGGATCGATAAGAAGTCGAGTCTAGATTATCTTAAGACTTGGAGATATCCAACCTATGTCAAGAGATAGATAACGGATAAAGTAGAGGATAGATCTGTAATAGCTCGCTTTATAGGGTATCTTAAAAAATTCATGGGATACTACTTCTACTTTTTATAAGACCATAATATGATTGTGAGTCAGAACATCATATTTCTTAAAAAATAATTTTTTCAGGATGGTGGTAGTGGGAGGTTAGTTGAGCTCGAAGAGAAGGTCTCTGAAGAGCAAAGAGCTATAAATCCTTAGGAACCCATTATTCATGAGTCAGTAGTAGATATTCCTTCACCACCTTATAGATCTAGCAGGATCTCTCGATCTCCTGAAAGGTATATGGGTATTTTTATGAAGAAAATAAAAAAAATATTCCTTATGGGAGATAAGGGTCATAATGATGATCCTAATACCTTTGACGAGGTGATATCTGACATCGATTTTGAGAAATAGTTAGATGCTATGAAATCAAAAATTGACTCGATGCACTCAAACCAAGTCTGGACCTTAGTGGATCCACCTGAGGGTATTGTACCCATTGAGTATAAATCAATCTATGAAAAGAAGATAGGTGCCGATGGTAAGGTAGAGACCTATAAAGCTAGGCTTGTGGCAAAGGTTATAGCCAGCGTGAGGGCATTGACTATTAGAAAATTTTCTCGTCCGTAGCCATGCTAAAATTCATCTGCACTTTGCTTGCTGTTGCAGTCTATTATGATTATGAAATCTGACAGATAAATGTGAAAACTACTCTCCTGAATGGATATCTTGAGGAAGATATCTATATGGAGCAGCCTATGGGTTTCACATCTAGTGATGGTGACCACAGAGTCTGCAAGCTGCAAAGGTTTATATACAGATTAAAGCAAGCTTCTCGGAGTTGGATCCATCATTTTGATGAAGCGATCAAATCATTTGATTTCATCAAAAATAAAGAGCAACCATATGTATATAAAAAGGTCAGTGGGAGTGCAATAACATTCTTCATATTGTACGTGGATGATATTCTCCTCATTGCAAATGATATTCCCATGCTGACCACGGTCAAAAGATGGCTGTCTAAGAAATTCTCTATGAAAGATCTAGGAGAAGCATCCTATATTCTTGGAATAAAGGTCTATAGGGATAGATCTAAACGGATACTAAGCCTATCACAAAAGCTATACATAAAGAAGGTGCTGAAGAGGTTCAGCATGAAAAACTTCAAAAGAGGACTTTTGCCTCTTAGGCATGGTATTAATCTTTTCAAGATGATGTGTCTGACCACATCTGAGGAAGTGCAGCACATGAGTAGGATTGCTTATGCCTCGGCCATAGGAAGTCTCATATATGCTATGCTATGTACTCAACCTGAAATTGCCCTTGCTGTGAGTGTCACGAGCAAGTATCAGTTGAATCCAGATGAGGAGCACTGGATAGCTATGAAGAACATCCTTAAGTACTTAAGAAGGATTAAGAATTTGTTCTTGATCTTTGGAGGAGATTCTGAGTTACGAGTTGAGGGGTATACTGACTCAGACTTTATGTCTGATCTTGATGATAGAAAATCTACGTCAGGATATGTGTTCGTTTGTAATGGTGGTGCAGTTAGCTGGAAGAGTTTCAAGCAACCCATCATAGTGGATTCGACCATGGAGGCTTCTTCAGATATTGCAAAGGAAGGCTTCTGGTTCAAGAAGTTCATCACAAAACTTGGGGTTATGACATTAGATGCCATACCACGCTACTGCGATAACAATGGAGCCATAGAACTTGCTAAGGAGCCGAAGTCTCATCAGAAATCAAAGCACATCGAGCGACGATATCACATCATATATGACTATCTCAAAAAGAAACATGTCGAGGTGTGAAGAGTAGACTCCACGGATAATATGACAGATCCGTTGACTAAGCAGTTGAGCCAACCAAAAATAAAAGTCCATCTTGAGAAGATGGGACTTAGATTTGTGACCAATTGACTTTAGTCTAAGTAGGAGATTGTTAGATGTATGTCCTATAAGCCAATATAACCGACACATTGTAATAACTCTAGGATATAATTTTATATTTAATACATTGATTTGATCAATAAAAGGGTAAATTTATTTTTCATTCAAGTGTGATGTATCCTTAAATCATCCATAAAATTAGTTTTCGATACATATTCTCAAGGTATTGAGTTTAGAGATATGTATTTAATGTTGAATTTCGGTGACATAGTGGAATAAAAATTTTAAAAATTTTTATATGCATTCAACAATTGAAAATAAAGTTTAACATTGAAACTAGTCTATCAGAACACAAAAATCCTAGAAACCCCTTGATGATTACAATCAAATCATAAAAGCATGTATAATAAGAAAAGATCAGAAGTCATATACCATCATGAAGATCATGATCTGATAATTTTGAGAGCTCCATGAGACTCCAAAGTAGAAGCCCTCCAATGGTGATCTACATAGGATTGATCAGAGCCCTTCCCAATTTGACATAGTCCTGCAGTCTTCTTCCTAAGTACGCTGCCGATCCTCCTTCACAAGAATGGGTTGCACCACCACTTGTATGCCTTCATGACCTCCACTAGGACCTCTTTAGAAATTCTTCCTAAAAGATCTCATCATACACAAATCAGATTGTATGTTCAACACATGAACAATCTGATTTTAGGACAAGCATCTCATACTTTTCTTTTTCTCTCATCCCTTCCTTTCCATTTTTCTCTCCCTCTTTTTTTTTTGTCTTTTTCACTTCAGATTTTTTTTGACTTATCCTCATCTAATCTCATATCTAAACAACTCTTTGGATCAATTTTATGCCATATGGGATGCCCCTTATATAAAGAATGAAGGGGCACCACATAAGTCACCAAGGGGCACCAACTCTTGGCGTCCCATCTTCTTTACATGTACAAATTAATTTTTTATGTGTAATTTAAAGCATCAAGGCATGAAATAGGAAGTGATTTATAAGTAGAAAGACTCTTCCTCTACTAAGAAAAATTTGGACACCATCTTATGGCACGTGGAATTAAAGGAGCGTGTGAGATACCAAGAGTCCATTACATTAAGGACTCTTCCATATCAACGCAAATATGTGTGGCATCCCAAATAATTTATGGCATTCAAACTCCTTGCCAGAGAAGGACTCTTCCTTCTCTTCGGTGCCCATAATCCCAAGAGCCATCTCATGTCACGAGGAATTAAGAAATGCATGGAGAAATAAAGAAAAGAATTAAGAGTTTGACATGAAATGGACTCTTCCATTTCATCGCACAAAAAGTAAGCGTCCCATTTTATTTTGGTGTAGAGTTTCTTCTCAGAGAAAGACTCCTTCTCCTCTTCCACACCCACATGTCCCAAGGTGCCATCTAATGGCACATAAAATTAAGTGATGTGTGGAAGATGTAAAGAAATTAAGGTAAGTAAAGGAGGACTCCTCTCCTTAAATGCCCAAAATAAATGTGACGTTACAAATAAATTAGCATGTGGTTTTTGGCATGGAGAAGGTTTATTCATATGAAACTCTTCTTTATAAACTAGATAAACCAACTAATAATTAGATGATTCAAACCCAATCATATTAGGTCAAGGCAACAAGCAAAGGGTTAGCACAAACACATTTGCACTGAACCCAATTGGAAACTTGAGTTAATTCATGTGCTAGAAATTCAATTAATCCATTGGATTTACAAAAAATTTAAATAGATTGGATCAAGACTAAATTTTATTGTGTGTGACCCATTGGGTTCCAAATCTAGCTAGCAGTGGACCAAACTCTCAATGTAACCCTAATCCAATTGGATTAGGTCAGCTCAAGAGTCCCAATCAAATAGAACTCTTCCTAATTGATTCTCAAATTAAACTCTTTTAATTTTAATGAATCCATAAATCAAGATTAATATCTAGCAATATATCATGACTATCTGAAAGATTTAGAATTTGATGAAAATATCAAAATTATCCTTCCATGATGAGTTACCATATAATTCAATCTTTCGATCACACAGCATCTCGAAAATGCCATAGGTATGAAAATATGTCAAACCTAAATATCTATCCATATGTATCTTGATCTGATGATGATGACTTGATTGATGAACTAGTAGAAATATTTTCTACTGTTCATCCTTGCTCTGATTAGAGACTCTTAGAGTCACCATCCTATGAGATCACATAGGATATTCTCTCCTCCTATAAGAAGTGATCGATTCTTTATTGATCACTCATAACCTCCATCTACACTTTACCATACCCAGAATATCCCACATACATCTCAAAGTGTGTGCTAGGGAATAAACCAAAGTAAGGATCCATATACACAAGGTACCATAGTGATCTCAGATCAAAGGATCACATGCACAACTCCCATTGAAGAACCATTGTTGACATGCTATAAGGCTCTATCAGATATTCTTCCTTTGGATCAGTTCAGTAAACTCATTCTCTAATGAGCACCTACATCCTTGTATTAGTGTCACCACATAAGTGATTATGAGATCAACCACCCTTTCCATCAAGCATACATAGGGTGTACCAGTCTTACCGATATCATCGATCTCTGAATCGATGATCTAATGACTGAAAATATTTTAGATTGGAGCTATCAAAATTTTAGGTTTCACTAACATGATCTCATCATGGCCCTAAAATCATTATCCTAATCTATAAAATTTATCATAATTATAAAAATATGATGCAACAAATGATAAAATATAATACCTCATAATAAAAATAACTAATGTTATACAAATGAGTATGAAAAAAATAAATAAAAATTTCTTTGTATCCCCATGCGATTGGTTTGTAGTTCATTATTTTTTCAATCTTTCACTTGCACTAAAGCCAATCACCCCTGTACCTGATGCCCATGCAATCAGGATGGCAATCATACTGCTGCTGTGTGAGGCTTAGTGAACTGGTCCATTATAATATTCTTAATATTAACTCATTTTATGATCAAATCATGAAAGATGAAAAGTACCTAGGATGTGCATGGGTACCTGATGAGACCACACCCAACTCAGTGATGTACCGTTTCATCTGGCAACTTTTCTTAGCAATCTTTACTAACAGTAATTAATTGAGTCAAACATAGTTTGCTATTTGGAACTCTTTCAATTCACTGCTCCTCTAATACTTTTCAAGTACTTTGAGAATATTTTTCATAATTTTCAAAAGATTTCATCATGGATCTGTGTGAAATCAATGATTATGCACAAGGCATAAATCACATCAGGCTTGATACATTGAATATATGAGTATGTAAACTCCTTTACATCCATTCATGTTGAACTTCTTCAAACATAAAATTTATGTACCTAGACTGAGACAAGCCCAGCATCCACTTACATCTATCACTATAGATGCCAAGTAAACTGGATGCTTTAACCTAAGTCTTTTTCATGAAAACTTTTGTGATAAGCAAGTCATTGACCGAGTACATTATCGGGACTACCTTCCCACTATACTGTATGTTACCCACATACATAACCAAGAAGTTAGTGGACTCCCACTTATCTTCTTGCACACACACATGGTTCATCTATATTTGATAAAGTTAAATATTTTGACTATCTCATCAAAATTAAAGTACCTACTCCTCAATATCTGCTTGAATCCCTAAATGTATTTGCCTCCAACTCGAGACAAATTCTTTAGATGGTATGTGGCAATAGCAACAATCTAGATTGACATTCCTATTAGCAACTTGTTGGGTCATACCCATAGGTGCTTCAACCATAGTCTATACTTGGTTGATGTATAGGGAGTTCATTTCAGAAGGCATGGTTTCAAGCCATCTGTCAGAGTCTCTACTTATGACAATCTCTGAATAGGTCAAAGAAATATTATTCACAATAATGTATGGTGTATAGTCATTCTCAATGACAAATCCATATTTGAGTGGTACATTACGTACTCGAATTGACCTTTAGTGAGGAGGTGTGTTTCATGGTTGTGCCTCATCAATGAGCACATATGATCGAGAGTCAACTTATGGATATTCCACAGGTTATGATGGGATAGATCATAGGTTTTAAACTTCTCAAGTTTAATTATCCTCCTACTGTCTCCTTAGAAATTTTTTTTTCTTCTAAAAGGTGGCATACCTACTGACTAAATACTTTTATCAAGTAGTGTGGTAGAAGTAGTATCACATACTACTCTTAGGATAACCTATAAACTAATATATATATAAATATGTTCTAGCACAAAACTTATATACATCAACTCTTTTCACATAAGATGGGCAACCTGCCTTTTGCCATTTTCATATCTCATATAGAGTGCTCGTAACAGATTTTATTGATATCTAATTCAAAATATATACAGTAACTTCCAAGATATTTTTTCAGAATGAGAACTAAAATTTGTGAAGCATATTAGGAAACACACCATATTTCATATGAAGTGTCCATCTCTGGGTCAAGATATTATTAGCCTTCGAACATCCATATGTTCAAGACTTAATACTTTGCTTGCCCTGAGATATGTGACCATCACATATTTATTTCTTATTCTCATCAACATGAAGAACAGTATCATTGAGTGATAGAAATATGAGACCATTATCATTAATTTATAGCCATAAAATTTATCACAAGGAGAGTAACTTTTACTCTGTAATATTAATTTCAAAACCATGCTACAATAGCAAAGGATTTGAAATAATATTTCTGATAAATTTAGATATAAAACAATGGTCTACTAGTTTCTAAATAAGTAGGTTCCTACAGTCTCAGCATGAATGGACTATCCATCAATACCAAAAAATAAGTAGTCACCTTACTTCAGCTTTATAGGTCAGCAATACTTTGCATAAAAGGAACCTATATAAGGTATCATATACCCAAAATTTTAAAGCTAAAAAGCTCAATGATAATTAATTTGTATTGCATACAAATTATTAGCAAATACAACTTTTGCATCCTACTACTGCTTCACATTTGCAAGACAACTCTTATAATTTAGTTCAAATACTTATTTTTACTGTAATAAAATTAGATACTCTTAGTGAAGACATTCTTCACCTTCATTTTCTTAACCATTCCATGAAGTTCGATCAATTTAAAAAATATACTATGCAGTGATAGTAAAGATGCATATGTGTATATAAGAATATTCAAGGACTACTCATGATGACATACATAATTTAAATAAAATATTTTATCCAATTGTATCTCCCACTATTTTAACGAATTTCATAGTCCTCAAGTATGAAAATAAAAAATCTATCATCAAGTTTTTTAATAGGGTTGAGATCTCAATTCTTCATAAAAAGTCTTGTGGATAGCACTGTTGGGAATAGTATCCCAAAGTCAATCGTCAATCTATTGATGGTTGTACTCTTTCTTGTATTAGTATATAAATTATGAATAAATAAAAATTATTTTGGTATTTTTTATTATAAAATATTTCATCTTCTAATGAACTCTTGTGTTGTGGTGAAGTCCTTAGGACTATTTAGACTCGACAAAGGAGGATTTGTCGTTTAGTCCTTAAACCTGTTCATGACCAAATGATATGTTGTTATCAAGGATGACAACATAGGTCATTGTGTGCCATATGGGTTGGTTGTCCTCTTAACCAAGGAGTGTGGAGACACTGGTATGGCATACAGGTGAGATGTAAGGGTACATCTGCACTGAACGTGACTGACTCTGGAGCCTTTTCTACTATCAAGATTTGCTCTGATGGGATTTGGGTATAACTGTCCCTCCGACCTGAGACCGCCACGATGACTTGCAAGCAACTCACTGCACTTAGGCACTGGACTACCTAAATTTCTAATTCAATGACGGAAGGCTACTGGGTGTAGTCAAGTACTTGACTTGTTGGTGTGTGTGTCAAGATGGGATTGACCACTCCAGTTCAGGAGCTGTGTATAGTCATGTTTCAATTTAGCAAAACCTTGGCCAAGGTAGTCCTAGTGAGGAGTCATAGGACTGTTTGAGTTGAGCACGATTCAGATGATCTGATTGTTGGGAATAGTGTCCCAAAGCCAATCGTCAGTCTATTGACGGTTGTGCTCATTTTTGTATTTGTACATGAATTATGAATTAATAAAAATTATTTTGGTATTTTTCATCACAAAATATTTCATCTTCTAATGAACTCCTATGTTGTGATGAAGTCCTTGGGACTATTTAGACTCGACAAAAGAGGATTTATCGTTTAGTCCTTAAATCTGTTCGCGACCAAATGATACGTTGTTACTAAGGACGACAACGTTTATCAAGCATAGGTCGTTGTGTGCCATATAGGTTGGTTGTCCTCTTAACCAATGAGTGTGGAGACACTGGTATGGCATACAGGTGAGATATAAGGGTACATCTGCACTGAACGTGACCGCCTCTAGAGCTATTTCTGTTGTCAAGATTTGCTCCGATGGAATATGGGTATAAATATCTCTCCGACCTAAGACCGCCACGATGACTTGCAACCAACTCACTGCACTTAGGCACTGGACTACCTGAATTTTTAATTCAGTGATGGAAGGCTGCTGGGTGTAGTTAAGTACTTGACTTGTCGGTGCGTGTGTCAAGATGGGATTGACCACTCCAGTTTAGGAGCTGTGTACAGTCATGTTTCAATTTAGCAAAACCTTAGCCAGGGTAGTCCTTGTGAGGAGTCACAGGACTGTTTGAGTTGAGCACGATTCGGATGATCTGATCAGGGTTGACAGTTTAATCCTGAGTCGTCCTAAACACAGGGGTCAAAAGGATGAATTATACAGTAACCATATTCATGTAGGTTCTGAGTGTTGTGATTGCGACTCTTCGACCTATCCAGATGTCAGGTACCATTGCTAGATGGTCACTTCGATTAGTACAGGAATTGGTTCCTGTGCTACCGACTTAGGTTCGAACCTGCGGGATCACACACATTAGAGGTTTCTATCTGATTTGATGGTTGATGTAGAATCCTACATGTTTGAGACTTAGTGATTGAGAATCAGGATTCTCTGATCATGAGTTCCACACATTATGGGTACCGGGGTCAAGAGCCCACTGGTTGGGACTTTTCGATCAGGGTTACATATCGATGAATTCTGATGCCCGATTGCCCATCGGATTTGGACTCAGTATTTATGAGAGATTTAATTATTGATTTGATCACTAATTAACTCAATGTGATTGAGTAATTATTTTTGGATCAAGTTCAATTGAATTGGATTTAGTTGGGTTTGACCCGATTAGGTGAAGAGTTGACCTAATCGTCGAGATGGTTTGGTCCCTGATTTGATCAGGGGTTGGGCTTAGTCAATTTCTGATTTGATTAAAATTTTATTGAGTCTAATTAATCCTAATTAAGTTGGGTTTAAATTAGTCTAATTGGACCTAACTTATTTGGTTCAATTAGATTGGTTTAAATAATTAAACCACCTTGACCCAATCTCCATGCGCCACCTCACTTCCATTGCACCCATTTGAATTCATGAGAAGGAACTTCTCATGAATTTTTTTCTCACGCCAAGCCCTCTCCATGCCTCACTTTAATGTGGCATATGAATGGATAAGGATGATTGGTTGGCCATTCAAATTCAAAATAAAGTTTGAATTTAAATGGGCAATCAATCTTTGTGCCTTATCCCTTTTTTTACGTCCCATTTATTACATGAGAAAAGGTTTCTCATGAAATCACTCCATGCATAATTTCAGCCACGCCTCATGCCTTTAGTGGATAAGGGATGAGTTGGTGTCCATTTGAATTCAAAATTTGGTTTGAATTCAAATGTGCAATTACTCATCTTTATTCTTTCTTTTGGATAAGACGTTTGACGTTGTTATAAGAGGAGGAGAAGAGTGGGGCGTGCAAGAAGAAGAAGATTTTTGGAGAAAAATTTTGGGGCGTGAGAAGTCTTGTGCATGAGAAGGAAGTCCATATCCTTCCAAGAGAAAAAGAAAGAAAAGAGAGAAAAGTGGGTGCAAGATTTTCGATGAATTCCTTAGAGTTTTAACCTGGGGTTTGGGAAGTGAGAAAGTGAGCTACGAGTATCGTGAGCCCACAAAATCTCAGAGAGATCTTCAACATCCTCTCAAACATGTCTGTTGATGATCCAGAGTATCCAAAGAATCGACAGACATCGATCGAAGGAGTTCGATCAGCATCGACCGTCAAAAAGGCTCTACAACGAACTAGCACTCGTCAGGAGTCGATCAAATTGGGAGCTTTGTGTGGACGATCCGCAGAGGCCAGACACGCTGTGTGGCTGTGTCGCAATGATCAAACTCTCTCGATGGTGATCAGATTGCGGCGATCTACTACCCGCACAAAGGTATTGTGTTCTGAACACTTTACAGTAAAGTGTTTACTGTTCGAATTTTAAATTTTAAATTTAAATTTAAAATTTTAGATTACAACTTAATCTACGCATGCAAATATATATATCATATCTAAGAACCTTGCTTTGATACCATTTGTAGAGAAAATTTAGTGCAGGGGTAAAATAGTAATTTTAAAACTTTTTCAAAATTATGATTTTACAGTAAAAAATATTAATTAATCTAATTAATTAACATAAATTTACCCTACACTAGGATCTAAATATGATATATAGAGCGGGTTCTTAGATATGATATATATATTTGCATGCGTAGATTAAGTTGTAATCTAAAAGTTTAAATTTAAAATTTAAAATTCAAAATTTTAAAATTTAAATTTTGAAAGTTGTTTGAAATTCAAAATTTAAAAAATTTAAAATTCAAAATTCAAAAATTTGAAATTCAAATTTTGAAATTTGAAATGTGAAATTTGGTTGAAATTTTAAATTTAAAATTCAAAATTTAAGATTCAAAATTTGAAATTTAAAATTTAAAATTCAAAAATTTGAAATTTGTTTGAAATTTAAAATTTATTTGAAATTTGAAATTTGAAATTCAAAATTTAAAATTTGAAATTTGAAATTTAAATTTTAAAATTGGTATATTTAGATATACTTGATCTAAGTAGAAAGTAATCGAATTGGGTTGGTTGCCATGGCTGTCCGGTCATTGGAGAAAAGTAGGGTTTAAAGGCCCTCTCCTCCCATTCGATGGGGTCTCCTATGGCGGTAGGGGTGCCGCTTCAATTATATCTCATGCAGATAAAGCAGTGAAAGAAATTAATTGTAAAGGTTCAATTATGAAATTTATCATGAATATGTTAGATTAGATCTAAAGGAATATTCATGATTTATTTTGATTGAGTTATTTTCTGTTATGTAATTAGCAATAGGATTGCTATTTATGAAATGTGCTGATCTATTTGTGAAATGAGTCAACATATTTGGTGAACAAAAAATAAAACCTTTTAAATTTGAAAATTATTTTCAAAATGCCAAACCCTGACCCATCAGTCCAAATACTTAATTAAAAGAATTAAGTGTTGTCTAGTAGGTCTAGAATTATAAATTAAGACCTAAGACAATTGCACAAACTTGTGGGTCAATGGGTTAGATGGATTAGATCCATAATTGGATTAGACCTAAGGTTAGCTTAAAGAAATGGACTAAATTAGAGTAATTGGTCAAATCTAATCAAAAGTTGAATTAGATTAGGTCAAGGATACTCTAGACTCAACTCCAATAGTTGTAGTTGGATGGGTCCATATCTTTAACTAGACCAAGATGAACTTAATTCATGGCTACGCGGTGGAACCCTATTTACTAAGTTGATCAAATTAAAACTAATAAACCGGTTGGTGTCTAAGGTAAGTTTGGCAGTTTGACCAGTGGTTTTTAAGCGGGAGTTACTCGTAGTGATTCGATCTCGACGAGTTAATGGCTTATCCCCACCACTGATCTCACTTACCTGGCCAACCTGGTGAATTAGGTTTTGATTAGATCATTTGGTGATTAGGGCTCACCCATGTCATTAGGTAAATTAGTTTGACTGATTTAGGTGCTCCTAATGCCAGCTTTAAGTAAATCCTTTTTAATCTGACTTGATGAAGTTAATGGGAGGATTGAAATTGACTAAAAATTTATTCTCTTCTATCCTTTAATAAAATCCTCAAAAATTATTAGGTTCTAAAAATGATTAAGTTATAGTGATAACTAAGTCATAGCCTCCCATTAAGTGAGTGATAATGAGTCCATTAGTTTAATAATCATTGGAGGCCCAAAGGCCTGGTGCTTATTGACTAATGGAATTATCATTCATAATATGATAATTTGGTTTGAGTCTTTCTGATGGTGGTCAGGTTGGCTGGCCAAAGTCGGGCCTGATCATTTATTGGTCCGATTCACCAAATCAAGTCATGTTAATGGTTGGACCTAACTAGATCTTTTCAGTGGAAGCCAAAGCCTACTGATTAGGTTCTGGGGCAAAATTAATTACTAAAAGTTGTTTAGAAAAATAACTGGTTATGAATCTACCCATAGATGCACATGGGTTGACCAACCAAAGTTGGGCTCGTGTATAGTCTGTGTGGATTCTAGTACCCACTAAGGAATTAAATTAATTCCTAGAATTGGAGGTTGAGGCTACCAATTCGTAAAAATACTGAGAGAAACTTTAGACTAAAGTCCAAATCTTTAGTATTTATAATTTATGTACTAATAGAGGTTTGGTTTTTCTTTATGCAGCTATGGTCACTACCCTGTCCCTCCGATCATTATTAGATAATGACAAGCTCATGGGACCTAATTTCGATAGCTGGTATCGAAAATTAAAATTCATCCTTGAGCATGAGTGGATCCTTTATATAGTAACGGATCTGGCACCTGAGGAGCCAGCCCCGAATATTAGAGGGACAGTCTGAGACACTTATCAGAAGTGGTTCAACGATCGCACCATCGTTCGGTGCATTATGCTGGCGACAATGAATGATGAGTTCAGCCGCAGGTTCGAGAACGCCCAACCACAGGAGATGCTTCAAATGTTGAACGACTCCTTTAGCATACCTGACGCTGTTGAAAGGCACAAAACTAGTTGTGCCATTTTCGATGCTCGGATGAGGGATGGAGCCTCAGTCACTGATCATGTACTGTACATGATCGAAATGATTGAGCGCCTAAGTAAACTGGGCTTTCCCTTGCATGAGCAGCTCGGTAAGGATGCGATCCTTAATTCATTGCCCAAGTCCTTCCTCCCCTTCCTTACTCATTTTCAGATGACAAAGCCTGCAGTGAACTACCACGGCTTGTTGGGGTTGCTGCAGAACTTTGAGAAGGATCACCAGCTCCATAAGGAGTCGGTGAATGTTGTGGGAGGGTCTTCTTCTGGTCGTCGACCCTTTAAGAAAGGGAAGAAGAAGAACAAGAAGAAGAAGAATAAGAAGGTGCAACTGCATGCTGGAACATCTGCACAGAGTCAGACCAAGAAATGCAAGCCCGATCAGAGCCAGGCGGAGTGCTTCTTTTGCAAGAAGCAGGGGCACTGGAAGAGGAACTGTCCTCTATACATTGCCTTCCTAGACCCGAACAGGCCGAAGAAGAAGCAACGTACTTATATGATAACACCTTGCAACTTTTTTATTTATGATACTACTGCCTGGGTATTGGATACAGGAAGCCCTTATCATATTTGCAATTCGATCCAGGGTCTGCAGGTCAGTAGGAGATTTGATGAAGGCGATAGATTTCTGAACGTTGGAGATGGAAGCAAAGTTCCAGTTCTAGCATTAGGAATCATGAACCTTGTAATCAATTCTCGAAATATAATTCTGAGTGAATGTCACTATTGTCCAAGCTTTTTATTAAATATTATTTCTGTAGGCCTTTTTGGCCATGAACAGTTATCAATTTTTAATAGAAAGAAATATTTGCAATATTATTTTGAATGGTGTTACAATGTTTGTTGGACAATTTAATAATAAAATTTACTTTCTATCACAACCTGTTAATATGGTTCAAACCTTCGGTAAACGCCCTAGAATAGATAATGTGTCAGAAGTCTACCTTTGGCACTGTAGGCTAGGTCATATCAATAAGAACAGGATAAACAGGTTGGCTCAAGAAGGAATTGTTGAAGTAGGTGATTGTGAATCACTTCCAACCTGTGAGTCCTGTCTTCTTGGTAAAATGACCAAATCACCTTTTACTGGAAAAGGTGAGCGAGCCAGTGAACTCTTGGGTTTGGTACATTCTGATGTATGTGGACCCATGAGCTCAAGTGCAAGAGGTGGATATTTCTACTTCATAACCTTCACAGACGACCTATCGAGATATGGGTATGTCTATTTAATGAAGCATAAATCGGAGTCATTTGAAATGTTTAAATTATTTCGAAATGAGGTAGAAAAACAAACTAGAAAATGTATTAAAACTCTTCGATCTGATCGAGGAGGTGAATACCTTTCCAATGATTTTCTGACATATCTTGGAGAGAATGGGATTCTCTCTCAGTGGACTCCTCCTGGAACACCACAACATAATGGTGTATCTGAAAGGTGGAATCAGACCTTGTTGGACATGGTTCGATCCATGATGGGGTTTGCTGGTCTGCCGATCTCTCTGGGGATATGTGCTCGAATCGGCTTGTTACCTTCTAAATAGAGTTTCGAGTAAGTCTGTAACCAAAATGCCATATGAGATATGGATAGGATGTAAGCCAGTACTCTCGCACCTTAGGGTTTGGAGGTGTCCAGCTTATGTTAAATGTTTAATTACGGATAAGCTTGGACCTAGGTCTGACAAGTGTAATTTTATAGGGTACCCAAAAGAGACCAAAGGGTATTACTTCTACCTAGCTGATGAGCAAAAAGTGTTTGTCAGCCTTAAGGCAATCTTTTTGAAAAAGGAGTTGCTTGGTGAAGAGACTGTTGCCTCTAAGGTCGAACTTGATGAAGTTCGATAGGTGAAAAAATCAACACAAATTGCTGAACTTGAACCAAATTTGGTTAGATCAGATCCGGAGCCCATTGTTCAAGCACCTTTAAGGCGATCTGGTAGAGTACCACGTCAACCGGACAGATACTATGGTTTCTTGGTCCGAAATGACGATCCTATCGAACTTGATGAAAACGATAAGGATCCGATCACCTACATGGATGCGATGCAGAGACCTGACTCTGAGAAATGGCTGGAGGCCATGAAATCTGAAATGGAGTCCATAAAGGTCAACGATGTATGGACATTAGTTGACCCACCCGAAGGAGTAAAATCCATAGGGTGTAAGTGGGTCTTCAAGAGGAAGAGAGGTGCAGACGGAAAGGTGGAAACCTTTAAAGCTTGTCTGGTTGCCAAGAGATATCATCAACGTTATGGTATAGACTATGATGAGATATTTTCTCCTATGGCAATGCTCAAATCCATTCAGATTATGCTTGCGATAACTGCTCATCTGGACTATGAAATCTGGCAGATGGATGTGAAGACAGCTTTCCTAAACGAAGAGCTGGATGAAGAGGTGTATTTGATACAACCTGAAGGATTCACATCCACAGATGAGTCTAAGGTGTGCAGGCTACAAAGGTCCATTTATGGACTTAAGTAGGCATCACGGAGTTGGAACATACGTTTTGATAAGACGATCAAGACGTATGGCTTCGTTAAGAACGGAGAAGAGCCATGCATTTATAAGTAGGCTAATGGTCCAGTAGTAGTATTTCTTGTATTGTATGTGGATGACATTCTCTTAATCAGAAATGATGTCCCTACATTACAGGGAATAAAGATTTGGCTATCGTCACAGTTCTCCATGAAGGATCTGTGAGAAGCTTCCTACATCCTAGGGATGAAGATCTATAGGGATAGATCTAAAATGTTGCTTGGTTTATCTCAGTCCACGTACATTGATACTATGCTGAAGAGGTTCAGCATGGAGAATTCCAAGAAAGGCTATCTTCCAATAGGCCATGGAATTTCTCTCTCGAAGAGGGATTGTCCGACAACACCTCAAGAGAGAGAGCGTATGGATAAAATTTCATATGCTTCGGTAGTGGGATCTATCATGTACGCCATGTACACGACCAGATGTGGCATACTCACTAAGGGTAGTGAGTAGATACCAATCTGATCCAGGGGAGAATCACTGGATGGTTGTTAAAACCATCCTGAAGTATTTAAAAAATACTAAGGACCAGTGGCTTGTTTATGGTGAATCGGACTTGAGACTTATAGGGTTTACAGACTCTAGTTTTCAGTCTGATCATGATGACAGCAAAAGTGTGTCGGAATTTATTTTTACCCTTAATGGTGGGGCTATCTTCAGAAGATCGACTGGAAGGAGAACCTGGCTGACCCATTCACTAAAGCCATTGCGGTGAAGGAGTTCGACAACTACAAGTCAAAGATGGGTATTAGATACTGCACCGATTGGCTTTAGGCCAAGTGAGAGATTGTTGGGAATATTATCCCAAAGCCAATCGTCAGCCTGTTGATGGTTGTGCTCATTTTTGTATTTGTACATGAATTATAAATTAATAAAAATTATTTTGATATTTTTCATGACAAAATATTTCATCTTCTAATGAACTCTTATGTTGTGATAAAGTCCTTAGGACTATTTAGACTTGACAAAGGAGGATTTGTCGTTTAGTCCTTAAATCTGTTCGCGACCAAATGATACGTTGTTACCAAGGACGATAATATTTATCAAGCATAGGTCGTTGTGTGCCATATAGGTTGGTTGTCCTCTTAACCAATGAGTGTGGAGACACTGGTAGGCATACAGATGAGACGTAAGGGTACATCTGCACTGAACGTGACCAACTCCGGAGCTATTTCTGCTGTCAAGATTTGCTTCGATAGAATATGGGTATAAATATTCCTCCGACCTGAGATCACCACGGTGACTTGCAAGCAACTCACTGTACTTAGGCACTGGACTACCTGAATTTTTAATTCAGTGACGGAAGGTTGCTAGGTGTAGTCAAGTACTTGACTTGTCAGTGCGTGTGTCAAGATGGGATTGACCACTCCAGTTTAGGAGCTGTGTACAGTCGTATTTTAATTTAGTAAAATCTTGGCCAGGGTAGTCCTTGTGAGGAGTCACAGGACTGTTTGAGTTGAGCACGATTCGGATGATCTGATCTGGGTTGACAGTTTAACTTTGAGTCATCCTAAACACAGGGGTCAAAAGGATGAATTATACAGTAACCATATTCATGTAGGTTCTGAGTATTGCGATTGTGACTCTTCGACCTATCCAGATGTCGGGTACCATTACTAGATGGTCACTTTGATTAGTACAAGAATTGGTTCCTGTGCTACCGGCTTAGGTTCGAACCTGCGGGGTCACACACATTAGAGGTTCCTATCTGATTTGATGGCTGATGTAAAATCCTACATGTTTGAGACTCAGTGATCGAGAATCAAGATTCTCTGATCACGAGTTCCACACATTATGGGTACCGGGGTCAAGAGTCCCACTGGTTGGGACTTTTCGATCAGGGTTACATATCGATGAATTCTGATGCCCGATTGCCCATCGAATTTGGACTCAGTATTTATGAGAGGTTTAATTAATGATTTGATTGCTAATTAACTCAATTTGATTGAGTAATTATTTTTGGATCAAGTCCAATTGAATTGGATTCAGTTGGGTTTGACCCGATTAGGTTAAGAGTTGACGTAATCGTCGAGATGGTTTGGTCCCTGATTTGATCAGGGGTTGGACTTAATCAATTCCTGATTTGATTAAAATTTTATTGAGCCTAATTAAGCCTAATTAAGTTGGATTTAAATTAGTCTAATTGGACCTAACTTATTTGGTTCAATTAGGTTGGTTTAAATAATTAAACCACCTTGACCCAATCTCCATGCGCCACCTCACCATTTGAATTCATGAGAAGGAACTTCTCATGAATTTTTTCTTCACGCCAAGCCCTCTCCATGCCCCACTTTAGTGTGGCATATGAATGGATAAGAATGATTGGTTGGCCATTCAAATTCAAAATAAAGTTTGAATTTGAATGGGCAATCAATCTTTGCACCTTATCCCTTTTTTTACTCCCCATTTATTACTTGAGAAAAGGTTTCTCATGAAATCACTCCATGCATAATTTCAGCCATGCCTCACACCTTTAGTGGATAAGGGATGAGTTAGTGTCCATTTGAATTCAAAATTTGATTTGAATTCAAATGTGCAATTACTCATCTTTATCCTTTCTTTTGGATAAGACGTTTGATGTTGTTATAAAAGGAGGAGAAGAGTGAGGCGTGCAAGAAGAAGAAGATTTTTGGAGAAAAATTTTGGAGCGTGAGAAGTCTTGTGCATTAGAAGGAAGTCCATATCCTTCCAAGAAAAAAAGAAAGAAAAGAAAGAAAAGTGGGTGCAAGGTTTCCGGTGAATTTCCTAGAGTTTTAACCTGGGGTTCGGGAAGTGAGAAAGCGAGCTACGAGTGTCGTGAGCCCACAAAATCTCTGAGAGATCTTCAACATCCTCTCAAACACGTCTGTTGATGATCTAGAGCATCTGAAGAATTGACAGACATCGATTGAAGGAGTTCGATCAGCATCGACCGTCAAAAGGGCTCTACAACGAGCTAGCACCCGTGAGGAGTCGATCAGACCGGAAGCTTCATGTGGATGATCCACAGAGGCCAGACATACTGTGTGGCTGCATCATGATGATCAGATTCTTTCGACGGTGATCAGATTATGACGATCTACTATCCGCACAAAGGTATTGTGTTCTGAACACATTACAGTAAAGTGTTTACTATTCGAATTTGAATTTCAAATTTAAATGAATGTATGCTATATATCATATTTAGATCCTAGTGTAGGGTAAATTTATGTTAATTAATTAGATTAATTAATATTTTTTGCTGTAAAATCATAATTTTAAAAAAGTTTTAAAATTACCATTTTACCCCTGCACTGAATTTTCCCCACACTGATCAGGGTTGACAGTTTAACCTTGAGTCATCCTAAACACAGGGGCCAAAAGGATGAATTATACAGTAACCATATTCACGTAGGTTCTGATTGTTGCGATTGTGACTATTCGACCTATCCGGACGTCGGATACCATTGCTAGATGGTCACTTCGATTAGTACAAGAATTGCTTCATGTGCTACCAGCTTAGGATCGAACCTGTGGGGTCACACACATTAGAGGTTCCTATCTGATCTGATGGTTGGTGAAGAGTCCTAAGTGTCTGGGATTCTATGATCGAGAATAGGATTCTCTGATCACGAGTTCCACACATTTTGGGTACTAGGGTCAAAAGTCCCACTGGTTTGGGATTTTTCGATCAGGGTTTTATATCGATGAATTCTGATGTCCGATTGCCCATCGAATTTAGACTCAGTATTTATGAGAGATTTAATTAGTGATTTGATCATTAATTAACTCAATTTGATTGAGTAATTATTTTTAGATCAAGTTCAATTGAATTAGATTCAGTTGGGTTTGACCCGATTAGGTTAAGTGTTGACCTAATCGCTAAGGTGTTTTGGTCTCTGATCTGATCAGGGGTTGGGCTTAGTCAATTCCTGATTTGATTAGAATTTTAAAAGAGAAAGGGAGGTGGGGCATGCGTAGAAATTTTTTGAGAATAGTGGGCATGAGGAAGTCTTGTGCATGAGTAGGAAGTTCAGAAACTTCTGAGAGAAAAAGAAAGAAAAGAAAAAAGAGTGGGCGCAGGGTTTTCAGTGAGTAACTTAGGGTTTTTGCTTGGGGTTCGAGAAGTGAGAAGGTGAGCTACGAGTATCGTGAGCCCACCAAACTTCAAGAAGAACTTCATCAACTTCTCTACCATCTTTGCTAATGATCCAGAGCATCCAAAGAGTCGGCAGACATCGATCGAAGGAGTTTGATTAGCATCAGCCGTCGAAAGGGCTCTACAATGAACTAGCATTCGTGAGGAGCCGATCAGACCGAAAGCTTCATGTGGATGATCCACGGAGGTCAGACATACTGTGTGGTTGCGTTGCAATGATCAGACCTTCCAGATAGTGATCAGATTGCAGCGATCGACTACCTGCACGAAGGTTATGTGTTCTGAACACATAACAGTAAATTGTTTACTGTAGAAGTTTGAATTTCAAATTTAAATGTATGCTATATATCATATTTAGATCCTAGTGTAGGATAAACATATATTAATTAGTTATATTAATTAATATTTTTCACTATAAAATTATAATTTTGAAAAAATTTTAAAATTACCGTTTTACCCCTACACTGAAATTCACTTCAACTGGTATCAGAGCAGGTTCTAAAATATGATATACATTTGTATACATAGATTAAGGTGTAATCTAAAAGTTTAAATTTGAAATTCAAAATTTAAAATTTAAAATTCAAAATTTAAAATTCAAAATTTGTTTGAAATTTTAAATTTGAAATTCAAAATTTGAAATTTGAAATTTGAAATTTCGTTAAAATTTCAAATTTGAAATTTAAAATTTGAAATTCAAATTTTAAAATTTAAAATTCAAAATTCAAATTTTAAAATTCAAAAATTCAAAATTTAAAATTTAAAATTTATTTGAAATTTCAAATTTGAAATTTAAAAATTTAAAATTTGAAATATGAAACTTAAAATTTAGAATTTAAATTTTAAAATTGGTATATTTAGATATACTTGATCCAAGTAGCAAGTAGTCTAATTTGGTTGGTTGCTATGGTCGTCCGGTCATAGGAGAAAAGAAGGGTTTAAAGGCCCTCTCCTCTCATTCGATGGGGTCTCCTATGGCAGTAGGGGTGCTGCTGCAATTATATCCCATGCAGATGAAGCAGTGAAAGGACTTAATTGTAAAGTTTCAATTGTAAAATTTATCATGAATGTGTTAGATTAGATCTAAAGGAATATTCATGATTTATTTTGATTGAGTTATTTTCTGTTATTAGCAATAGGATTGCTGTTTATGAAATGTGCTGATCTGTTTGTGAAATGAGTCAACACATTTGGTGAACAGAAAAAAAATCTTTCAAATTTAAAAATTATTTTTTGAAATATCAAACCCTGACCCATCAGCCCAAATACTTAATTAAAAGAATTAAGTGTTGTCTAGTTGGTCTAAAATTATGAATTAAGACCTAAGACAATTGCATAAACTTGTGGGTCAATGGGTTAGATGGATTAGATCCAAAATTGGGTTAGACCTAAGGTTAGCTTAAAGAAATGGACTAAATTAGAGTAATTGGTCAAATCTAATCAAAAGTTGAATTAGATTAGGTCAAGGACACTCTAGACTCAACTCCAATAGTTGTAGTTGAATGGGTCCATGTCTTTAACTAGACCAAGATGGACTTAATTCATGGCTATGTGGTGGAACCCTATTTACTAAGTTGATCAAATTAAAACTAATGAACCAGTTGGTGTCTAAGGTAAGTTCAGCAGTTTGACCAGTGGTTCTTAAGTGGGAGCTACTCGTATTGATTTGATCTCTGACGAGTTAAAGGCATATCCCCACCACTGATCTCACTTACCTGGCCAACTTGATGAGTTAGGTTTTGATTATATCACTTGGTGATTAGGGCTCACCCATATCATTAGGTAAATCAGTGTGACTGATTTAGGTGCTCCTAATGCCGACTTTAATTAAATCTTTTTTAATCTGACTTTGGGAGAATGGAATTCTCTCTCAGTGGACTTCTCCTGGAACACCACAGCATAATAGTGTGTCTGAAAGGAGGAATCGGACCTTGTTGGTCATGGTTCGATCCATGATAGAGTTTGCTGGTCTGCCGATCTCCCTCTGGGGATATGCGCTCGAATCGGCTTGTTACCTTCTAAATAGGGTTCCAAGTAAGTCTGTAACCAAAATGCCATATGAGATATGGATAGGACGTAAGCCAGTACTCTCGTACCTTAGGGTTTGGGGGTGTCCGGCTTACGTTAAACGTTTAATTACGGACAAGCTTGGACCTAGGTCTCACAAGTGTAATTTCATAGGGTACCCAAAAGAGACCAAAGGGTATTATTTCTACCTAGCTGATGAGAAAAAGGTGTTTGTCAGCCTTAAGATAATCTTTTTGGAAAAGGAGTTCCTTGGTGAAGGGACTGTTGCCTCTAAGGTTGAACTTGAGAAAGTTCGGCAGGTGGAAAAACTGATGCAAGTTGCTGAACCTGAACCGAATTTAGTTTAATCAGATCCAGAGCCCATTGTTCTTGCACCCTTAAGGCGGTCTGGTAGAGTACCACGTCAACCAGACAGATACTATGGTTTCTTGGTCCGAGATGACGATCCTGTCGAACTTGATGAAAGCGATGAGGATCTAATTACCTACATGGATGCAATGCAGAGATCTGACTCTGAGAAATGGCTAGAGGCCATGAAATCTGAAATAGAGTCCATGAAGGTCAACGATGTGTGGACATTGGTTGACCCACCCGAAGGAGTAAAACCCATAGGGTGTAAGTGGGTCTTCAAGAGGAAGAGGGGAGCAGACGGAAAGGTGGAGACCTATAAAGTCCATCTGATTGCCAGGGGATATCGTCAATATTATGGTATAGACTATGACGAGATATTTTCTCCTGTGACAATGCTCAAATTCATTCGGATTATGCTTGTGATAGCTACCCATCTGGACTATGAAAACTGACAGATGGATGTGAAGATAGCTTTCCTAAATGGAGAGCTGGACGAAGAGGTGTATATGATACAACCTGAAAGATTCACATCCACAGATGAGTCTAAGGTGTGCAGGCTACAGAGGTCCATTTATGGACTTAAGCAGGCATCCCGGAGTTGGAACATACATTTTGATAGGATGATCAAGACGTATGGCTTCATTAAGAACGGAGAAGAGCCTTGTATTTATAAGTGGGCTAATGGTTCAGTAGTGGCATTTTTTGTATTGTATGTGTATGACATTCTCTTAATTGAGAATGATATCCCTGCATTACAGGGAATAAAGATTTGGCTGTTTTCACAGTTCACCATGAAGGATCTGGGAGAAGCTTCCTACATCCTAGGGATGATGATCTATAGGGATAGATCTAAAAGGTTGCTTGGCTTACCCAGTCTACGTACATTGATACTATGCTGAAGAGGTTCAGCATGAAAAATTTCAAGAAAGGCTATCTACCGATAGGCCATGAAATTTCTCTCTCGAAGAGGGATTGTCCGACAACACCTCAAGAGAGAGAGCGTATGGGTAGAATTTCATATGCTTCGGCAGTGGGATCTATCATGTACGCCATGACATGTACACGACCAGATGTGGCATACTCACTAGGGGTAGTGAGTAGATACTAATCTGATCCAGGAGAGAATCACTGGAAGGTTGTTAAAACCATCCTGAAGTATTTAAGAAATACTAAAGATCAGTGGCTTGTTTATGGTGAATCGGACTTGAGACTTATAAGATTTACAGACTCTAGTTTCCAATCTGATCACGATGATAGCAAGAGTGTATCGGGATTTATTTTTACCCTTAATGGTGGGGCTGTCTGCTAGAAGAGTTCCAAGCAGCACATAGTGGCTGATTCAGTTTGCGAGTAAGAGTATGTCACTGCATCAGATGCTGTCAAAAAAGTGGTGTGGCTGAGAAAATTCATCATCGAGCTCGAAGTAGAACCCTCCCTTGTTGGTCCAATCCTGCTCTATTGTGACAGCTCTGGAGCCATTGCTCAGGCGAAGGAACCAAAGGCACACTAGCGGACGAAGCATATTCTGCGCCGCTACCATCTCATCCAGAAAATCATGGATCGAGGTGACATCGACCTTCAGAAGATCGATGAAAAGGAGAACCTGACCGACCCATTCACTAAAGTCATTGCGATGAAGGAGTTCGATGACTTCAAGTCGAAGATGGGTATTAGATACTGCATCGATTGGCTTTAGGCCAAGTGAAAGATTATTGAAAATAGTGTCCCAAAGCCAATCGTCAGCCTGTTGACGGTTGTGCTCTTTCTTGTATTAGTATATAATTATGAATAAATAAAAGTTATTTTGATATTTTTCATCACAAAAATATTTCATCTTCTAATGAACTCCTGTGTTGTGGTGAAGTCCTTAGGACTATTTAGACTCGACAAAGGAGGATTTGTCGTTTAGTCCTTAAACTTGTTTGCAATCAAATGATACGTTGTTACCAAGGATGACAACATAGGTCGTTGTGTGCCATATGGATTGGTTGTCTTTTTAACCAAGGAGTGTGGAGACACTGGTATGGCATACAGGTGAGATGTAAAGGTACATTTGCACTGAACGTGACCGACTCCAGAGCCTTTTCTGCTGTCAAGATTTGCTCCGATGGGATATGGGTATAACTGTCCCTCCGATCTGAGACCGCCACGGTAACTTGCAAGCAACTCACTACACTTAGGCACCGGACTACCTGAATTTCTAATTTAGTGACGAAAGGCTGCTGGGTGTAGTCAAGTACTTGACTTGTCGGTGCATGTGTGAAGATGGGATTGACCACTCCAGTTCAGGAGCTGTGTCCAGTCGTGTTTCAATTTAGTAAAACCTTGGTCAGGGTAGTCTTAATGAGGAGTCACAGGACTGTTTGAGTTGAGCACGATTCGGATGATCTTATCAGGGTTGACAGTTTAACCCTGAGTCATCCTAAACATAGGGGTCAAAAGGATGAATTATATAGTAACCATATTCACGTAAGTTTTGAGTGTTGTAATTGCGACTATTCGACCTATCCGGACATCGGGTACCATTGCTAGATGGTCACTTCGATTAGTACAAGAATTGGTTCCTGTGCTTCCGGCTGAGGATCGACCTTGTGGGGTCACACACATTAGAGGTTCCTATCTGATCTGATGGCTGGTGAAGAGTCCTAAGCATCTGAAATTTTGTGATCGAGAATCAGGATTCTCTGATCACGAGTTCCACACATTTTGGGTACCGGGGTCAAAAGTCCCACTGATTTGGGACTTTTCGATCAGGATTTCATATCGATGAATTTTGATGCCCGATTGTCCATAGAATTTGGACTCAGTATTTATGAGAGATTTAATTAGTGATTTGATCACTAATTAACTCAATTTGATGGAGTAATTATTTTAGGATTAAGTCCAATTGAATTGGATTTAGTTGGGTTTGACCCGATTAGGTTAAGTGTTGACCTAATCGCTAAGGTGTTTTGGTCCCTGGGCTTAGTCAATTCCTGATTTGATTAGAATTTTATTGAGCCTAAATAAGCCTAATTAAGTTGGGTTTAACTTAGTCTAATTGTGCTTAACCTATTTTGATTAGGTTGGTTCAATTATGATCAAACCACCTTTTGAATTCAACTCCCTGCACCACCTCACTTCTCTGCGCCCATTTAAATTCACGAGAAGCAACTTCTCATGAATTTTCTCCCACATAGAAGGCATCCCACGCCCACCCTTGTGTGCCAATTATCTGGATAAAAATAAGTTAGTTGGCCATTCAAATTCAAAGGATGTTTGAATTTGAATGGGCAACCAACTAATCCATGTGCCACCCACCTTATCTTGTGCGCCCCTTGCTTTACATGAGAAAGTGTTTCTCGTGTAAACTCTCCATGCACAAAGAAGCCACGCCTCTTCTCTTCTCATGCCCAGAGTAGGTAAGGATGAGTTGGTTTGCATTTGAATTCAAATTCGATTTGAATTCAAGTGTGCAACCACTTATCTTTATCCTTTCACGCGGATAAGACATGTCTTGCACTGTTTTAAAAGAGAAAGAGAGGTGGGGCATGCATAGAAATTTTTCAAGAGAGAATAGTGGGCGTGAGG
Source organism: Elaeis guineensis (assembly GCF_000442705.2). Classification (NCBI taxonomy): domain Eukaryota; kingdom Viridiplantae; phylum Streptophyta; class Magnoliopsida; order Arecales; family Arecaceae; genus Elaeis; species Elaeis guineensis. Next base: position 54,034,865 of record NC_025994.2, read on the forward strand.
AAGCCTTGTGTGTGAGTAGAAAGTTCAAAAACTTTTGAGAGAAAAAGAAAGAAAAGAAATAAGAGTGGGCACAGGGTTTTCAGTGAGTAACCTAAGGTTTTTGATTGGGGTTCGAGAATTGAGAAGGTGAGCTACGAGTGTCGTAAGCCCACCAAACTTTAGGAAGAGCTTCATCAACCTCTCTACCATCTTTGCTGATGATCCAGAGTATCTGAAGAGTCAGTAGATATCGATTGAAGGAGTTCGATCAGCATCGGCCATTGAAAAGGCTCTACAACGAACTAGCATTCATGAGGAGCCGATCAGATCGGGAGCTTCGGGTGGATGATTTACGGAGGCCAGACACATTGTGTAGCTATATTGCAATGATCAGACCTTCTAGACAGTGATCAGATTACAGCGATCGACTACCTGCATGAAGGTAATGTGTTCTGAACACATAATAGTAAATTGTTTACTGTAGAAATTTGAATTTTAAATTTAAATACATGCTATATATCATATTTAGATCCTAGTATAAGGTAAATATATATTAATTAATTAGATTAATTAATATTTTTCATTGTAAAATTATAATTTTGAAAAATTTTAAAATTACCATTTTACCCCTGTACTGAAATTCCCTTCAACTGGTATTAGAGTAGGTTCTAAAATATGATATACATTTGCATGCATAGATTAGGGTGTAATCTAAAAGTTTAAATTCAAAATTTAAAATTCAAAATTTAAAATTCAAAATTTGAAATTCAAAATTTGAAATTCAAAATTTAAAATTTAAAATTTGGTTGAAATTTGAAATTTAAAATTTAAAATTTGAAATTCAAAATTCAAAATTTAAAATTTAAAAATTAGAAATTCAAATTTTAAAATTTGTTTGAAATTTTAAATTTGAAATTTGAAAATTAAAAATTAAAATTTAAAATTTAAATTTTAAAATTGGTATATTTAGATATACTTGATCCAAGTAGCAAGTAGTCTAATTGGGTTGGTTGCCATGGTCGTCCGGTCATAGGAGAAAAGAAGGGTTTAAAGGCCCTCTCCTCCCATTCGATGGGGTCTCCTATGGTGGTAGGGGTGTCGCTGCAATTATATCCCATACAGATGAAGCAGAGAAAGGACTTAATTGTAAAAGTTCAATTATAAAATTTATCATGAATGTGTTAGATTAGATCTAAAAGAATATTCATGATTTATTTTGATTGAGTTATTTTCTGTTATTAGCAATAGGATTGCTATTTATGAAATGTGCTGATCTGTTTGAGAAATGAGTCAACACATTTGGTGAATAGAAAATAAATTTTTTCAAATTTAAAAATTATTTTTGAAATGCCAAACCCTGACCCATCAGTCTAAATACTTAATTAAAAGAATTAAGTGTCATCTAGTTGGTCTAGAATTATAAATTAAGACCTAAGACAATTGCATAAACTTGTGGGTCAATGGGTTAGATGGATTAGATCCATAATTGGGTTAGAACTAAGGTTAGCTTGAAGAAATGGACTAAATTAGAGTAGTTGGTCAAATCTAATCAAAAGTTGAATTAGATTAGGTCAAGGACACTTTAGACTCAACTCCAATAGTTATAGTTGAATGGGTCCATGTCTTTAACTAGACCAAGATGGACTTAATTCATGGCTATGCGGTGGAACCCTATTTACTAAGTTGATCAAATTAAAACTAATGAACCAGTTGGTGTCTAAGGTAAGTTTGGCAGTTTAACCAGTGGTTCTTAAGTGGGAGCTACTCGCATTGATTTGATCTCTGACGAGTTAAAGGCATATTCCCACCACTAATCTCACTTACTTGGCCAACCTGGTGAGTTAGGTTTTGATTATGTCACTTGGTGATTAGGGCTCACCCATGTCATTAGGTAAATCAGTGTGACTGATTTAGGTGCTCCTAATGCCGGCTTTAATTAAATCCTTTTTAATCTGACTTGGTGAAGTTAGTGGGAGGATTGAAATTGACTGGTTAATTTCTTCTCATCTATCCTTTAATAAAAAATCTTCAAAAATTATTAGGTCCCTAAAATGATTAAGTTATAGTGATAACTAAGTCATAGCCTCCCATTAAATGAGTGATAATGAGTCCATTAGTTTAATAATCATTGGAGGCCCAAAGACCTGGTGCTTATTGATTAATAGAATTATCATTCATAATATGATAATTTGGTTAAGTCTTTCTGATGGTGGTCAGGTTGGCCGGCCAAAGTCGGACCTGATCATTTATTGGTCTGATTCACCAAATCTAATCATGTTAATGGTTGGACCTAACCAGATCTTTTCAGTGGAGGCCAAAGCCTACTGATTAGGTTCTGAGGCAAAATTAATTATTAGAAATTATTTAGAGAAACAACTGGTTATGAACCTACCCATAGATGCACATGGGTTGACCAACCAAAGTTGGGCTCGTGTGTAGTCTGTGTGGATTCTAGTACCCACTAAGAAATTAAAGTAATTCCTCGAATTAGAGGTTGAGGCTACCAGTTCGTAAAAATACTGGGAGAAACTTTAGACTAAAGTCCAGGTCTTTAGTATTAATAATTTATATACTAATAGAGGTCTGATTTTTCTTTATGCAGCTATGGCCACTACCTTGTCACTCCGATCATTATTAGATAATGACAAGCTCATGGGACCTAATTTCGATAGCTGGTGTTGAAAATTAAAAATCATCCTTGAGCAAGAGCGGATCCTTTATGTAGTAACGGATCCGACACCTGAGGAGCCAGCCTCGAACGCTAGAGGGACGGTCCGAGATACTTACCAGAAGTGGCTCAACGATCGCACCACCATTCGGTGTATAATGCTGGCGGCAATGAATGATGAGTTCAGCCGCAGATTCGAGAACGCCCAACCGCAGGAGATGCTTCAAAAGTTGAACGACTCCTTTGGCATGCCTGACGATGTTGAAAGGCACAAAACTAATTATGCCATTTTTAATGCTTGATTGAGGGATGGGGCCTCAGTCACTGATCATGTAGTGTACATGATCGAAATGATTGAGCACCTAAGTAAACTGGGCCTTCCCTTGCACGAGCAGCTCGATAAGGATGCGATCCTTAATTCTTTGCCCAAGTCCTTCCTCCCCTTTCTTACTCATTTTTGGATGACAAAGCCTACAGTGAACTACCACGGCTTGTTGGGGTTGCTGCAGAACTTTGAGAAGGACTACTAGCTCCAAAAGGAGTTGGTGAATGTTGTGGGAGGGTCTTCTTCTGGTTGTCGACCCTTTAAGAAAGGGAAGAAGAATAAGAAGAGGAAGAATAAGGTGCAGCCACATGCTGGGATGCCAGTACAGGGTCAGACCAAGAAGCACAAGCCCGACCAGAGCCAAGCGGAGTGCTTCTTTTGCAAGAAGCAGGGACACTGGAAGAGGAACTATCCTCTATACTTTGCCTCCCTGGACCTGAACAGGCCAAAGAAGAAGCAAGGTAATTATATGATAACACCTTGCAACTTTTTCATTTGTGGTACTGCTGCCTGGGTATTGGATACCGGAAGCCCTTATCATATCTGTAATTCGATGTAGGGTCTGCAAGTCAGTAGGAGATTTGATGAAGGCGAGAGGTTCTTGAACGTCAGAGATAGAAGCAAAGTTCCAGTTCTAGCTTTGGAATCATGAACCTTGTAATCAATTCTCGTAATGTAATTCTGAGTGAATGTCACTATTGTCCAAGCTTTTTATTAAATATTATTTCTGTAGGCCTTTTGGCCATGTACGGTTATGAATTTTTAATAAAAAAAAATATTTGCAATATCATTTTGAATGGTGTTACAATGTTTGTTGGACAACTAAATAATGGAATTTACTTACTATCACAGCCTGTTAATATGGTTCAAACCTCCGGTAAACGCCCTAGAATAGATAATGTGTCAGAAGTCTACCTTTGGCACTGTAGGCTAGGTCATATCAATAAGAACAGGATAAACAGGTTGGCTCAAGAAGGAATTTTTGAAGTATGTGATTGTGAATCACTTCCAACCTGTGAGTCCTGTTTTCTTGGGAAGATGACAAAGTCACCTTTTACTGGAAAAGATGAGAAAGCTAGTGAACTCTTGGGTCTGGTACATTCTGATGTATGTGGACCCATGAGCTCAAATGCAAGAGGTGGATATTTCTACTTCATAACCTTCACAGATGACCTATCTAGGTATGGGTATGTCTACTTAATGAAGCATAAGTCGGAGTCATTTGAAATGTTCAAACTATTTCGAAATGAGGTAGAAAAATAAACTGAGAAGTGTATTAAAACTCTTCGATCTGATCGAGGAGGTGAATACCTTTTCAATAATTTTTTGACATATCTAGGGGAGAATAGAATTCTCTCTCAGTGGACTCCTCCTAAAACACCACAACATAATGGTGTATCTAAAAGGAGGAATCGGACCTTGTTGGATATGGTTCGATCCATGATGGGGTTTGCTGGTCTGCCGATCTTCCTCTGGGGATATGCGCTCAAATCGGCTTGTTACCTTCTAAATAGAGTTCCAAGTAAGTCTGTAACCAAAACGCCATATGAGATATGGATAGGACGTAAGCCAGTACTCTCGCACCTTTGGGTTTGGGGGTGTTCGGCTTATGTTAAACGTTTAATTACGGACAAGTTTGGACCTAGGTCTGACAAGTGTAATTTGATAGGGTACCCGAAAGAGACCAAAGGGTATTACTTCTACCTAGCTGATGAGCAAAAAGTATTTGTCAGCCTTAAGGCAATCTTTTTGGAAAAGGAGTTCCTTGGTGAAGGGACTGTTGCCTCTAAGGTCGAACTTGACGAAGTTCGACAGGTAGAAAAATCGACACAAGTTGCTGAACCTGAACCAGATTTGGTTAGATCAGATCCGGAGCCCATTGTTCAAGCACCCTTAAGGCGATCTGGTAGAGTACCACGTCAACCGGACAGATTCTATGGTTTTTTGGTCCGAAATGGTGATCCTATCGAACTTGATGAAAACGATGAGGATCCGATCACCTACATGGATGCAATACAGAGACCTGACTCTGAGAAATGGCTGGAGGCCATAAAATCTGAAATGGAGTCCATGAAGGTCAATGATGTGTGGACATTGGTTGACCCACCCGAAGGAGTAAAACCCATAGGGTGTAAGTGGGTCTTCAAGAGGAAGAGGGGCACAGACGGAAAGGTGGAAACCTATAAAGCCCGTCTGGTTGCCAAGGGATATCGTCAACATTATGGTATAGACTATGACGAGATATTTTCTCCTGTGGCAATGCTCAAATCCATTCGAATTATGCTTGCGATAGCTGTCCATCTGGACTATGAAATCTGACAGATGGATGTGAAGATAGCTTTCCTAAATGGAGAGCTGGACGAAAAGGTGTATATCCACAGATGAGTCTAAGGTGTGCAGGTTATAGAGGTCCATTTATGGACGTAAGCAGGCATCCCGGAGTTGGAACATACATTTTGATAGGACGATCAAGACGTATGGCTTCGTTAAGAACGGAGAAGAGCCTTGCATTTATAAGTTGGCTATGTGGGAAAAATTCAGTACAGGGGTAAAATGGTAATTTTAAAACTTTTTTAAAATTATGATTTTACAGTGAATAAATATTAATTAATCTAATTAATTAATATGAATTTACCCTACACTAGGATCTAAATATGATATATAGCATGCATTCATTTAAATTTGAAATTCAAATTCGAACAGTAAACACTTTACTGTAATGTGTTCAGAACACAAAACCTTTGTGCGGGTAGTAGATTGCCGCAATCTGATCACCATCGAAAGAGTCTGATCATCATGATGCAGCCACATAGTATGTCTGGCCTCTGCAGATCGTCCACATGAAGCTCCTGATCTGATCGACTCCTCACGAGTGCTAGCTCGTTGTAGAGCCCTTTTGACGACGGATGCTGATCGAACTCCTTCGATCGATGTCTGTCGATTCTTCAGATGCTCTGGATCGTCAACAGACATGCTTGAGAGGATATTGAAGATCTTTCTGAGATTTTGTGGGCTCACGACACTCGTAGCTCACTTTCTCACATCTCGAACCTCAGGTTAAAACTCTAGGGAATTCACCGAAAATCTTGCACTCACTTTTCTTTCTTTTCTTTCTTTTTCTCTTGAAAGGATATGGACTTTCTTCTCATGCACAAGACTTCTCACATCCTGAAAATTTTCTTCAAAAATCTTCTTCTTTCATGCCCCACTCTTCTCCTCCTTTTATAACAACGTCAAACGTCTTATCCAAAAGAAAGGATAAAGATGAGTAATTGCACATTTGAATTCAAACCAAATTTTGAATTCAAATGGACATCAACTCATCCCTTATCCACTAAAGGTGTGAGGCATGGCTTAAATTGTGCATGGAGTGATTTCATGAGAAACTTTTTCTCATGTAATAAATAGGACGTAAAAAAAGGGATAAGGTGCAAAGATTGATTGGCCATTCAAATTCAAACTTTATTTTGAATTTGAATGGCCAACCAATCATCCTTATCCATCCATTTGGCACATTAAAGTGGGGCATGGAGAGGGCTTGGTGTGAGGAAAAAATTCATGAGAAGTTTCTTCTCATGAATCCAAATGGGTGCAATGGAAGTGAGGTGGTGCATGGAGATTGGGTCAAGGTGGTTTAATTATTTAAACCAACCTAATTGAACCAAATAAGTTAGGTCCAATTAGACTAATTTAAACCCAACTTAATTAGGCTTAATTAGGCTCAATAAAATCTTAATCAAATCAGGAATTGACTAAGCCCAACCCCTGATCAAATCAGGGACCAAACCATCTCGACGATTAGGTCAACTCTTAACCTAATCGGGTCAAACCCAACTGAATCCAATTCAATTGGACTTGATCCAAAAATAATTACTCAATCAAATTGAGTTAATTAGTGATCAAATTACTAATTAAACCTCTCATAAATATTGAGTCCAAATTCGATGGGCAATCAGGCATCAGAATTCATCGATATGTAAACCTGATCGAAAAATCCCAACCAGTGGGACTCTTGATCCCGGTACCCATAATGTGTGGAACTCATGATCAGAGAATCCTGATTCTCGATCATTGAGTCCCAAACATGTAGGATTCTACATCAACCATCAGATCAGATAAGAACCTCTAATATGTGTGACCCCGCAGGTTCGAACCTAAGCCGGTAGCACAGGAATCAATTCCTGTACTAATCGAAGTGACCATCTAGCAATGGTACACGATGATCGGATAGGTCGAATGGTCGCAATCGCAACACTCAGAACCTACGTGAATGTGGTTACTGTATAATTCATCCTTTTGACCTCTGTGTTTAGGATGACTCAGGGTTAAACTGTCAACCCCGATTAGATCATCCGAATCATGCTGAACTCAAACAGTCCTGTGACTCCTCACAAAGACTACCCTGACCATGGTTTTGCTAAATTGAAACATGAATGTACACAGCTCCTGAACTGGAGTGGTCAATCCCATCTTGACACACACATCGACAAGTCAAGTACTTGACTACACCCAGCAGCCTCCCATCACTGAATTAGAAATTCAGGTAGTCCAGTGCCGAAGTACAGTGAGTTGCTTGCAAGTCACCATGGCGGTCTCAGGTCAGAGGGACATTGATACCCATATTCCATCGGAGCAAATCTAGACAGCAGAAATAGCTCCGAAGTCGGTCACGTTCAGTGCTGATGTACCCTTACATCTCACCTGTATGCCATACCAGTGTCTCCACACTCATTGGTTAAGAGGACAACCAACCTATATGGCACACAATGACCTATGCTTGATAAACGTTGTCGTTCTTGGTAACAACGTATCATTTGGTCACGAATAGATTTAAGGACTAAACGACAAATCTTCCTTTGTCGAGTCTAAATTGTCCTAAGGACTTCACCACAACATAGGAGTTCATTAGAAGATAAAACATTTTGTGATGAAAAATATCAAAATAATTTTTATTAATTTATAATTCATGTACAAATACAAAAATGAGCACAACCGTCAATAGGCTGACGATTGACTTTAGGATACTATTCCCAACAATCTTCCACTTGGCCTAAAGCCAATCGGTGCAGTATCTAATAACCATCTTCGACTTGTAGTTGTTGAACTCCTTCACCGCAATGGCTTTAGTGAATGGGTCAGCCAAGTTCTCCTTCCCATCGATCTTCTGAAGATCGACGTCATCTCGATCCACAATTTTTCGGATGAGATGGTGGCGGCGCAGAATATGCTTCGTCCGCTGGTGTGCCTTTGGTTCCTTCATCTGAGCAATTGCTCCAGAGCTGTCACAGTAGAGCAGAACTGGACCAACATGGGAGGGTGCTACTTCGAGCTAGGTGATAAATTTTCTCAGCCACACCGCTTCTTTGGCAGCATCTGATGCAGCGACATACTTCACCTCACAAACTGAATCAGCCACTGTGTGCTGCTTGGAACTTTTCCAGCAGATAGCCCCACCATTAAGGGTAAAAATAAATCCCGACACACTTTTGCTGTCATCATGATCAGACTGAAAACTAGAGTCTGTAAACCCTATAAGTCTCAAGTCCGATTCATCATAAACAAGCCACTGGTCCTTAGTATTTCTTAAATACTTCAGGATGGTTTTAGCAACCTTCCAGTGATTCTCCCCTGGATCAGATTGATATCTACTCACTACCCCTAGTGAGTATGCCATATCTGATCGTGTACATATCATGGCGTACATGATAGATCCCACTGTCGAAGCATATAGAATCCTACCCATACACTCTCTCTCTTGAGGTGTTGTCGGACAATCCCTCTTCGAGAGAGAAATTCCATGGCCTATCGGAAGATAGCCCTTCTTGGAATTCTTAATGCTAAACCTCTTCAGCATAGTATCTATGTACGTAGACTGGGATAAACCAAGCAACCATTTAGATCTATCCCTATAGATCCTCATCCCTAGGATGTAGGAAGCTTCTCCCAGATCTTTCATGGAGAACTGTGACGACAGTCAAATATTTATTCTCTGTAATGCAGAGACATCATTTTTGATTAAAAGAATGTCATCCACATACAATGCAAGAAATACTACTACTGGACCATTAGCCCACTTATAAATGCATGGCCCTTCTTCATTCTTAATGAAGCCATACGTCTTGATCATCCTATCAAAACGTATGTTCCAACTCTGGGATGCCTGCTTAAGTCCATAAATGGACCTCTATAGTCTACACACCTTAGACTCATCAGTGGATGTGAATCCTTTAGGTTGTATCATATACACCTCTTCATCCAGCTCTTCATTTAGGAAAGCTATCTTCACATCCATCTGTCAGATTTCATAGTCCAGATGAGCAACTATCGCAAGCATAATCCGAATGGATTTGAGCATTGCCACAGGAGAAAATGTCTCATCATAGTCTATACCATAATGTTGACGATATCCCTTGGCAACCAGACGGGCTTTATAGGTTTCCACCTTTCCGTCTGTGCCCCTCTTCCTCTTGAAGACCCACTTACACCCTATGGGTTTTACTCCTTCGGGTGGGTCAACCAATGTCCACACATCGTTGACCTTCATGGACTCCATTTCAGATTTTATGGCCTCCAGCCATTTCTCAGAGTCAGGTCTCTGTATTGCATCCATGTAGGTGATCGGATCCTCATCGTTTTCATCAAGTTCGATAGGATCATCATTCCGGACCAAAAAACCATAGAATCTGTCCGGTTGACGTGGTACTCTACCAGATCGCCTTAAGGGTGCTTGAACAATGGGCTCCGGATATGATTTAACCAAATCTGGTTCAGGTTCAGCAACTTGTGTCGATTTTTCTACCTGTCGAACTTCGTCAAGTTCGACCTTAGAGGCAACAGTCCCTTCACCAAGGAACTCCTTTTCCAAAAAGATTGCCTTAAGGCTGACAAATACTTTTTGCTCATCAGCTAGGTAGAAGTAATACCCTTTGGTCTCTTTCGGGTACCCTATAAAATTACACTTGTCAGACCTAGGTCCAAACTTGTCCGTAATTAAACGTTTAACATAAGCCGAACACCCCCAAACCCAAAGGTGCGAGAGTACTGGCTTACGTCCTATCCATATCTCATATGGCGTTTTGGTTACAGACTTACTTGGAACTCTATTTAGAAGGTAACAAGCCGATTTGAGCGCATATCCCCAGAGGAAGATCGGCAGACCAGCAAACCCCATCATGGATCGTACCATATCCAACAAGGTCCGATTCCTCCTTTTAGATACACCATTATGTTGTGGTGTTTCAGGAGGAGTCCACTGAGAGAGAATTCCATTCTCTCCAAGATATGTCAGAAAATCATTGGAAAGGTATTCACCTCCTCGATCAGATCGAAGAGTTTTAATACACTTTCCAGTTTATTTTTCTACCTCATTTTAGAATAGTTTGAACATTTCAAATGACTCTGATTTATGCTTCATTAAATAGATATACCCATATCTCGATAGGTCGTCTGTGAATGTTATGAAGTAGAAATATCCACCTCTTGCACTTGAGCTCATGGGTCCACATACATCAGAATGTACCAAACCCAAGAGTTCACTGGCTCGCTCACCTTTTCCAATAAAAGGTGATTTGGTCATTTTACCTAGAAGACAGGACTCACAGGTTGGAAGTGATTCACAATCACCTACTTCAAGAATTCCTTCTTGAGCCAAACTGTTTATCCTATTCTTATTGATATGACCTAGCCTACAGTGCCAAAGGTAGACTTCTGACACATTATCTATTCTAGGACATTTACCGAAGGTTTGAACCATATTAACAGGTTGTGATAGAAAGTAAATTCCATTATTAAGTTATCCAATAAATATTGTAACATCATTCAAAATGATATTGCAAATATTTTTTTTTATTAAAAATTGATAATCGTTCATGGCCAAAAGGCCTACAGAAATAATATTTAATAAAAAGCTTGGACAATAGTGACATTCACTCAGAATTATATTTCGAGAATTGATTACAAGGTTCATGATTCTTAATGCTAGAACTGAAACTTCGCTTCCATCTCCAATGTTCAGGAATCTCTCATCTTCATCAAATCTCCTACTGACCTGCAGACCCTGTATTGAATTGCAAATATGATAAGGGCTTCCGGTATCCAATACCCAGGCAGTAGTATCACAAATGAAAAAGTTGCAAGGTGTTATCATATAAGTACCTTGCTTCTTCTTCGGCCTGTTCGGGTCCAGGGAAGTAATGTATAGAGGATAGTTCCTCTTCCAGTGCCCCTGCTTCTTGCAAAAGAAGCACTCCGTCTGGCTCTAATCAGGCTTGCGCTTCTTGGTCTGACCCTGTGCAAACGTCCCAGCATGCAGCTACACCTTCTTATTCTTCTTCTTCTTGTTCTTCTTCTTTCCTTTCTTAAAAGGTCGACGATCAGAAGAAGACCCTCCCACAACATTCACCGACTCCTTATGGAGCTGGTGATCTATCTCAAAGTTCTGCAGCAACCCCAACAAATCGTGGTAGTTCACTGCTGGCTTTGTCATCCGAAAATGAGTAAGGAAGGGGAGGAAGGACTTGGGCAATGAATTAAGGATCGCATCCTTACTGAGCTGCTCGTGCAGGGGAAAGCCCAGTTTAGTTAGGCGCTCAATCATTTCGATTATGTATAGTACATGATCAGTGACTGAGGCTCCATCCCTCATCCAAGCATTGAAAATGGCACAACTAGTTTTGTGCCTTTCAACATCGTCAGGCGTGCCAAAGGAGTCGTTCAACATTTGAAGCATCTCCTGTGGCTGGGCGTTCTCGAATCTGTGGCTGAACTCATCATTCATTGCCGCCAGCATAATGCACCGAACGATGGTGCGATCGTTGAGCCACTTCTGATAAGTGTCTCGGATCGTCCCTCTAACGTTCGGGGCTGGCTCCTCAGGTGTCGGATCCGTTACTATATAAAGGATCCGCTCATGCTCAAGGATGATTTTTAATTTTCGATACCAGCTATCGAAATTAGGTCCCATGAGCTTGTCATTATCTAATAATGACCGGAGGGACAGGATAGGGCCATAGCTGCATAAAAGAAAACCAGACCTCCATTAGTACATAAATTATAAATACTAAAGACTTGGACTTTAGTCTAAAATTTCTCCCAGTATTTTTACGAATTGGTAGCCTCAACCTCCAATTTGAGGAATTACTTTAATTCCTTAGTGGGTACTAGAATCCACACAGACTACACACGAGCCCAACTTTGGTTGGTCAACTTATGTGCATCTATGGGTAGGTTCATAACCAGTTGTTTCTCTAAACAACTTCTAGTAATTGATTTTGCCCCAGAACCTAATCAGCAGGCTTTGGCCTCCACTGAAAAGATCTAGTTAGGTCCAACCATTAACATGATTTGATTTGATGAATCGGACCAATAAATGATCAGGCCCGACTTTGGCCGGCCATCCTGACCACCATCAGAAAGACTCAAACCAAATTATTATATTATGAATGATAATCCCATTAGTCAATAAGCATCAGGCCTTTGGGCCTCCAATGATTATTAAACTAATGGACTCATTATCACTCACTTAATGGGAGGCTATGACTTAGTTATCAATATAACTTAATCATTTTTAGAGACCTAATAATTTTTGAAGATTTTATTAAAGGATAGATGAGAAAAAAATATCCAGCCAATTTTAATCCTCCCACTGACTTCACCAAGTCAGATTAAAAAAGATTTAATTAAAGCTGGCATTAGGAGCACCTAAATCAGTCAAACTGATTTACCTAATGACATAGGTGAGCCCTAATCACCAAGTGATCTAATCAAAACCTAATTCATCAGGTTGTCAGGTAAGTGAGATCAGTGGTGGGGATAAGCCATTAACTCGTCAGAGATTGAATCACTGTGAGTAGCTCCCACTTAAAAACTACTGGTCAAACTGCCAAACTTACCTTGGACACCAACTGGTTCATTAGTTTTAATTTGATCAACTTAGTAAATAGGGCCCCACCATGTAGGTATGAATTAAGTCCATCTTGGTCTAGTTAAAGATATGGACCCATTCAACTACAACTATTGGAGTTGAGTCTAGAGTATCCTTGACCTAATCTAATTTAACTTTTGATTAGATTTGATCAATTACTCTAATTTAGTCTATTTCTTTAAGCTAACCTTAGGTCTAACCCAATTATGGATCTAATCCATCTAACCCATTGACTCATAAGTTTATGCAATTGTCTTAGGTCTTAATTCATAATTCTAGACCTACTAGACAACACTTAATTCTTTTAATTAAGTATTTGGGCTGATGGGTCAGGGTTTGGCATTTCAAAAATAATTTTCAAATTTGAAAGGTTTTATTTTTTATTCACCAAATATATTGACTCATTACACAAATAGATCAGCACATTTCATAAATAGCAATCCTATTGCTAATTACATAACAGAAAATAACTCAATCAAAATAAATCATGAATATTTCTTTAGATCTAATTTAACATATTTATGATAAATTTTATAATTAAATCTTTACAATTAATTTCTTTCGCTACTTCATCTGCATGGGATATAATTACAGCGGCACCCCTACCGCCATAGGAGACCCCATCGAATGGGAGGAGAGGGCCTTTAAACCCTACTTTTCTCCTATGACCGGACGACCATGGCAACCAACCCAATTTGATTACTTGCTACTTAGATCAAGTATATCTAAATATACTAATTTTAAAATTTAAATTTTAAATTTCAAATTTTAAATTTTTGAATTTCAAATTTCAAACAAATTTCAAATTTCAAATTTTAAATTTTTGAATTTCAAATTTTGAATTTTAAATTTTGAATTTTAAATTTGAAATTTTAACTAAATTTCAAATTTTGAATTTTGAATTTCAAATTTTTGAATTTTAAATTTCAAATTTCAAAATTCAAATTTCAAATTTTGAATTTTGAATTTCAAACTTTTAAATTTTGAATTTCGAACAACTTTCAAAATTCAAATTTTGAATTTTGAATTTCAAATTTCAAATTTTAACTTTTAGATTATAACTTAATCTACGCATGCAAATTCATATATCATATCTTAGAACCCGCTCTGATATCATTTGTGGGGAAAATTCAGTGCAGGGGTAAAATGATAATTTTAAAACTTTTTTAAAATTATGATTTTACAGTGGAAAAATATTAATTAATCTAATTAATTAACATAAATTTACCCTATACTAGGATCTAAATATGATATATAGCATTCATTCATTTAAATTTAAAATTCAAATTCGAACAGTAAATATTTTACTGTAATGTGTTCAGAACACAATACCTTTGTGTGGGTAGTAGATCGTCGCAATCTGACCACTGTCGAGAGAGTCTGATCATCACGATGTAGCCACATAGTGTGTCTGGCTTCTACGGATCATCCACATGAAGCTCCTGATCTGATCGACTCCTCATGAGTGCTAGCTCGTTGTAGAGCCCTTTTGACGGTGGATGCTGATCGAACTCCTTCGATCGATGTCTGTCGATTCTTTGGATACTCTGGATCATCAATAGATATGCTTTAGAGGATGTTGAAAATCTTCCTAAAATTTTGTGGGCTCACGACACTCGTAGCTCACTTTCTCACTTCCCGAACCCCTGGTTAAAACTCTAGGGAATTCACCGAAAACCTTGCACCCACTTTTCTTTCTTTTCTTTCTTTTTCTCTTGGAAGGATATGGACTTTCTTCTTACGCACAAGACTTCTCACACCCCTGAATTTTTTTTCAAAAATCTTCTTCTTTCATGCCCCACTCTTCTCCTCCTTTTATAACAACATCAAACGTCTTATCCAAAAGAAAGGATAAAGATGAGTAATTGCACATTTGAATTCAAATCAAATTTTGAATTCAAATGGATACCAACTCATCCCTTATCCACTAAAGGTGTGAGGCGTGGCTTAAACTATGCATGAAGTGATTTCATGAGAAACTTTTCTCATGTAATAAATAGGGCGTAAAAAAAGGGATAAGGTGCAAAGATTGATTACCCATTCAAATTCAAACTTTATTTTGAATTTGAATGGCCAACCAATCATCGTTATCCATCCATTTGGCACATTAAAGTGGGGCATGGAGAGGGCTTGGCATGAAAAAAAAATTCATGAGAAGTTCCTTCTCATGAATCCAAATGGGTGCAATGGAAGTGAGGTGGTGCATGGAGATTGGGTCAAGGTGGTTTAATTATTTAAACCAACCTAATTGAACCAAATAAGTTAGATCTAATTAGACTAATTTAAACCTAACTTAATTAGGCTCAATAAAATCATAATCAAATCAGAAATTGACTAAGCCCAACCCTTGATCAAATCAGGGATCAAACCATCTCGATAATTAGGTCAACTCTTAACCTAATCGGGTCAAACCCAACTGAATCTAATTCAATTGAACTTGATCCAAAAATAATTACTCAATCAAATTGAGTTAATTAGCGATCAAATCACTAATTAAATCTCTCATAAATACTGAGTTCAAATTCGATGGGCAATCAGGCATTAGAATTCATCGATATGTAAATCTGATCGAAAAATTCCAACCAGTGGGACTCTTGACCCCGGTACCCATAATGTGTGGAACTCATGATCAGAGAATCCTGATTCTCAATCACTGAGTCCCAAATATGTAAGATTCTACATCAACCATCAGATCAGATAAGAACCTCTAATGTGTGTGACCCTGCAGGTTCGAACCTAAGCCAATGCACAAGAACCAATTTCTGTACTAATCGAAGTGACCATCTGGCAATGATACCCAACGATTGGATAGGTCAAATGGTCGCAATCACAACACTCAAAACCTACATGAATATGGTTACTGTATAATTCATCCTTTTGACCTCTGTGTTTAGGATGACTCAGGGTTAAACTGTCAATCCTGATTAGATCATCCGAATCGTGCTCAACTCAAACAGTCTTGTGACTCCTCACAAAGGCTATCCTAGCCAAGGTTTTGCTAAATTGAAACATGACTGTACACAGCTCCTGAACTGGAGTGGTCAATCTCATCTTGACACACGCACCGACAAGTCAAGTACTTGACTACACCCAACAGCCTCCTGTCACTGAATTAGAAATTCAGGTAGTCCAGTGCCTAAGTATAGTGAGTTGCTTGCAAGTCACCATGGCGGTCTCAGGTCGGAGGGATATTTATACCCATATTCTATCGGAGCAAATCTTAACAGCAAAAATAGCTCCGGAGTCGGTCACGTTCAGTGCAGATGTACCCTTACATCTCACCTGTATGCCATACCAATGTCTCCACACTTATTGGTTAAGAGAACAACCAACCTATATGGCACACAACGACCTATGCTTTATAAACGTTGTCATCCTTGATAACAACATATCATTTGGTCGCGAACAAATTTAAGGACTAAACGATAAATCCTCTTTTGTCGAGTCTAAATAGTCCTAAGGACTTCACCACAACATAGGAGTTCATTAAAAGATGAAACATTTTGTGATGAAAAATATCAAAATAATTTTTATTAATTCATAATTTATGTATAAATATAAAAATGAGCACAACCGTCAACAGGTTGATGATTGGCTTTGGGACACTATTCCCAATAGGCTAATGGTCCAGTAGTGGTATTTCTTGTATTGTATGTGGATGACATTCTCTTAATCAGGAATGATGTCCCTACATTACAGGGAATAAAGATTTGGCTGTCGTCATAGTTCTCCATGAAGGATCTGAGAGAAGCTTCCTACATCTTAAGGATGAGGATCTATAGGGATAGATCTAAAAGGTTGCTTGGCTTATCCCAGTCCATGTACATTGATACTATGCTGAAGAGGTTCAGCATGGAGAATTTCAAGAAAGGCTATCTACCGATAGGCCATGGAATTTCTCTCTCGAAGAGGGATTGTCCAACAACACCTTAAGAGAGAGAGCATATGGATAGAATTTCATATACTTCGGCAGTGGAATTTATCATGTATGCCATGACATGTACATGACCAGATGTCGCATACTCACTAGCGGTAGTGAGTAGATACCAATCTGATCCAGGGGAGAATCACTGGAAGGTTGTTAAAATCATTCTGAAGTATTGAAGAAATACTAAAGACCAGTGGCTTGTTTATGGTGAATCGAACTTGAGACTTATAGGGTTTACAGACTCTAGTTTCCAGTCTGATCACGATGACAGCAAGAGTGTGTCGGGATTTATTTTTACCCTTAATGGTGGGGCTGTTTGCTAGAAGAGTTTCAAGCAACACACAGTAGCTGATTCAGTTTGCGAGGTAGAGTATGTCGGTACATCAGATGCTGCCAAAGAAGTGGTGTGGCTGAGAAAATTCATCACCGAGCTCGGAGTAGCACCCTCCCTTGTTGGTCCAATCCTGCTTTACTGTGACAGCTCTGGAGCCATTGCTCAGGCGAAGGAACCAAAGGCACACCCACAGACGAAGCATATTCTGCACCGCTACCATCTCATCTAAAATATCATGGATCGAGGTGATGTTGACCTTCAGAAGATCGATGGGAAGGAGAACCTGACCGACCCATTCACTAAAGTCATTACGGTGAAGGAGTTCGACGACTTCAAGTAGAAGATGGGTATTAAGTACTGCATCGATTGGCTTTAGGTCAAGTGGGAGATTGTTGGAAATAGTATCCCAAAGCCAATCGTCAGCCTGTTGACGGTTGTGCTCTTTCTTGTATTAGTATATAAATTATAAATAAATAAAAATTATTTTAGTATTTTTCATCATAAAATATTTCATCTTCTAATGAACTCCTGTGTTGTGGTGAAGTCCTTAGGATTATTTAGACTCGACAAAGGAGGATTTATCGTTGAGTCCTTAAACTTGTTCACAACCAAATGATACGTTGTTACCAAGGACGACAACATAGGTCGTTGTGTGCCATATGGGTTGGTTGTCCTCTTAACTAAGGAATGTGGAGACACTGGTATGGCATACAGGTGAGATGTAAAGGTACATTTGCATTGAACATGACCGACTCTAGAGCCTTTTCTGCTGTCAAGATTTACTCCAATGGGATATGGGTATAACTGTCCCTCCGACCTGAGACCGCCACGGTGACTTGCAAGCAACTCACTGCACTTAGGCACTGGACTACCTGAATTTCTAATTTAGTGACGAAAGGCTACTGGGTGTAGTCAAGTACTTGACTTGTCGGTGCATGTATGAAGATGGGATTGACCACTCCAGTTCAGGAGCTGTATCCAGTCGTGTTTTAATTTAGCAAAACCTTGATCAGGGTAGTCTTAATGAGGAGTCACAGGACTGTTTGAGTTGAGCACGATTCGGATGATCTGATCAGGGTTGACAGTTTAACCCTGAGTCATCGTAAACATTGGGGTCAAAAGGATGAATTATATAGTAACCATATTCACGTAAGTTCTGAGTATTGTAATTGCGACTATTCGACCTATCCGGACGTCGGGTACCATTACTAGATGGTCACTTCGATTAGTACAAGAATTGGTTCCTGTGCTTCCGGTTGAGGATCGACCCTGTGGGGTCACACACATTAGAGGTTCCTATCTGATCTGATGGCTGGTGAAGAGTCCTAAGTATCTGAGATTTTATGATCGAGAATCAGGATTCTCTGATCAGGAGTTCCACACATTTTGGGTACCAGGGTCAGAAGTCCCACTGATTTGGGACTTTTCGATCAGGATTTTATATCAATGAATTCTAATGCTCGATTGCCCATCGGATTTGGACTCAGTATTTATAAGAGGTTTAATTAGTGATTTGATCACTAATTAACTTAATTTGATTGAGTAATTATTTTTGGATCAAGTCCAATTGAATTGGATTCAGTTGGGTTTGACCCGATTAGGTTTAGTGTTGACCTAATCGCTATGGTGTTTTGGTCCCTGGGCTTAGTCAATTCCTGATTTGATTAAAATTTTATTGAGCCTAAAAAAGCCTAATTAAGTTGGGTTTAACTTAGTCTAATTGTGCTTAATCTATTTTGATTAGGTTGGTTCAATTATGATCAAACCACCTTTTGAATTCAACTCCCTGCGCCACCTCACTTCTCTGCGCCCATTTGAATTCACGAGAAGCAACTTCTCATGAATTTTCTCCCATGCAGAAGGCATCCCACACCCACCCTTGTGTGCCAATTATCTAGATAAAAATAAGTTAGTTGGCCATTCAAATTCAAAGGATGTTTGAATTTGAATGGGCAACCAACTAATCCATGTGCCACCCACCTTATCTTGTGTGCCCCTTGCTTTACACGAGAAAGAGTTTCGCGTGTAAACTCTCCATGCACAAAGAAGCCATGCCTCCTCTCTTCTCATGCCCAGAGTGGATAAGGATGAGTTGGTTTGCATTTGAATTCAAATTCGATTTGAATTCAAGTGTGCAACCACTTATCTTTATCCTTTCATGCGGATAAGACACGTCTTGCACTGTTTTAAAAGAGAAAGGGAGGTGGGGCATGCGTAGAAGTTTTTCAAGAGAGAATAGTGGGCATGAGGAAGCCTTGTGTGTGAGTAGAAAGTTCAAAAACTTCTGAGAGAAAAAGAAAGAAAAGAAACAAGAGTGGGCGCAGGGTTTTCAATGAGTAACCTAGGGTTTTTGCCTGGGGTTTGGGAATTGAGAAGGTGAGCTACGAGTGTCGTGAGCCCACAAAACTTCAGGAAGAGCTTCATCAACCTCTCTACCTTTTTTGCTGATGATCCAAAGTATCTGAGGAGTCAGCAGACATCGATCGAAGGAGTTCGATCAGCATCGACCGTCGAAAGGGCTCTACAACGAACTAGCATTCGTGAGGAGTCGATCAGATCGGAAGCTTTGTGTGGATGATCCACAGAGGTCAGACATACTGTGTGGCTGTGTTGCAATGATCAAATCTTTCAGACAGTGATCAGATTGTAATGATCGACTACCTGCATGAAGGTAATGTGTTCTAAACACATAACAGTAAATTGTTTACTGTAGAAGTTTGAATTTTAAATTTAAATGCATGCTATATATCATATTTAGATCCTAGTGTAGGGTAAACACATGTTAATTAATTAGATTAATTAATATTTTTCACTATAAAATTATAATTTTGAAAAAGTTTTAAAATTATCGTTTTACCCCTGCACTGAAATTCACTTCAAGCACAACAAGTTTCTATGAGTTCAAGGATAGGTAACTCTTTACCAATTGCATCTCATGCAACTCTCCACATAATTTTTATCTCTAAAATATTTATAGTCTTACAGATTGCACAACAAACTGTAGTATTTTAGTTAAGTCATACCCTTCAATCTTATATGGTCATATCTGAATATTACTATCCTTGTGGATAGTACAATAAGATAGTATTACCAGAATATGCCATAAGCATCACTAAGTCAACATCATATCAATCACTATAGCAAGCTTTGTGGATAGCACAACAAACTCATTATAATTTTTGATATACTCTATTGACTTAGTATGAGCTAATTATCATTAGCTTTATTATGCACCAAGATAGTATCAAATCAGTCTCCACAGCAAGCCTTATGGATAACACAACAAGCCTACTATGGATCTTGACATAATACAGGCTTAGCATGAAGGAAGGCATGGGTAGTGTTCTTAACACTTCGCCATTATGACTTAATATAATTTAAATGAAAAACTTAGATCTCATGCACATCCTAAATATATAGAAAGGAATGCATTATATGCAATTTAAATTCAATTCTAACTACCAGCAAGTAAGAGCATAAAGAGAAAATCTAATAGTTATGGACTTTTAAAAAATCATCTGAGCCACAAGATGATCTATGGTTCTAACCCAAGGTATATCATAGATTGAACCATCTTATGGTCAATCTTAATGTACCTCTGCTCTTCGATTATCTGGTAGTCTAGCCTTCATCTCCATGAAGTCTACCATAAATATTTAATTTTTATTTAAAAATAGAAAGAAATAATTTTTATTCATTCTCAAATAATTTTTTTTTATTATTTTATATTAATATGTAAAAAATTTCAATCAACAGTTGAGAATATACAAAAGAAAGGTTCAGCGATAATACAATGCATCAGGAGCATCCAGCCCCTATTGCAACTCTTGTAGATACATTTATTTATTCAGCTTATAGGGAAGCATTCATACACACATCCATCATATGGATGTACCATAGTCCATAACCATATAACATGTATTTTTATAATAATTATAAAATATTATAACAAACTACTCATATTATTTTCATTACGATATCATTCATACACATGTCAATGGAGATGTTTAAATATATGGGTATAGAACCCATCAAGGGTTTTCGATTTGGATTCAACTCTTGACCCAAAGTTTAATTTTAAGTCAATCATTTATCATCCATTTAAGTTGGGTTAACTAATTCTTAGGTTAAGCCTAATCCAATTAGGTTAGCATAGATTCGGACAACCATGACTCAAAACCTAACCAATTAGGTAAATGACAATTAGATCAACCTATATTAAACATGATTTCTAATCAAAATAAAATTATAAATTTAATTTAATCTATAATCATCAATTCTAATCATGTTAGAATAATGAATTATAGTTAAACAAATCCATTGGCAAAGATTTTAATCCATGTCTAATGCATCTTTTTCATGATTAAATATTTTTCGACCCCCACACATACCTCGAACAATAATCAAGATGATCGACCCACAATGGTAAGTGCCCAATAACATGGTGGTCGGTGCTTGAATCTTAGGTAAATACATCAAATACAAAAACTCTAAGTCTTGGCAATGTACATCCATATGTAGCATTCCAAAGTTCTGCGCATCACATGCATTGGATTTAAATTTCATCGAAAGAGTTAGATCATGGGATCTAACTTAAACTTGTCACACAAGTCTAAAAATTATGAAATTTCATATCCAAATTTTGATCATGGATTGATAACACTTTATTATAAATAAAAGTGCATCAAGAACATCATTTAAACATCAATCAAAAAATCTGATTTTGACATCGTTTGAACTGGATCTAATCCATATCACAAAAATAACATGAGATTTGATTGAATCAATCAAGGGTGGCTCTGATACTACTATTAGATTTCAATGATGCAGTGGAATAAAAATTTTAAAAATTTTTATATGCATTCAATAATTTTAAAAATTTTACAAAAATCCTAGGAACCCCTTGATGATTACTATCAAATCACAAAAGTATGTATAATGAGAGAAGATCAGAAGTCATATACCATCATGAAGACCATAATCTAATAATTTTGAAACCTCCATGAGACTCCAAAGTAAAATCCCTCCAATGGTGATCCACACAAGATTGATCAGGGTCCTTCCCAATTTGACATGGTGCTGCAGTCTTCTTCCTAAGTGCGCTGTCGATCATCCTTCGCAAGAATAGATTATACCACCATTTGTATAGCTTCATGACCTCTACTGGGACCTCTTTAGAAATCCTTATTCAAAAGATCTCACCACACATAAATTAGATTATATGTTCAACACATGAACAATCTGATTTTAGGACAAGCATCTCATGCTTTCCTTTTTCTCTCATCCCTTCCTTTCTATTTTTCTCTCTTTCTTTTCTTTATCTTTTTTACTTCAGATTTTTTTTGACTTATCCTCATCTAATCCCACATCTAAACAACTCTTTGGATCAATTTTATACCATATGGGATGCCCCTTATATAAGGAATGAAGGGGCACCACATAAGTCACCAAGGGGTACCAACTCTTGGCATCCCATCTTCCTTACATGCACAAATTAATTTTTTGCATGTAATCCAAAGCATCAAGGTATGGAATAGGAAGTGATTTACAAGTGAAAAGATGCTTCCTCTATTAAGAAAAATCTGGATGCCATCTTATGGCGCATGGAATTAAGGGAGCGCGTGAGATACCAAGAGTCCATTACATTAAGGACTCTTCCATATCAATGCAAATATGTGTGGCATCCCAAATAATTTGTGGTGTTCAAACTCTTTGC
This sequence comes from Elaeis guineensis, assembly GCF_000442705.2. Lineage (NCBI taxonomy): Eukaryota > Viridiplantae > Streptophyta > Magnoliopsida > Arecales > Arecaceae > Elaeis > Elaeis guineensis. Next base: position 54,057,737 of record NC_025994.2, read on the forward strand.
CAGAGAAGGACTCTTCCTTCTCTTCTGTGCCCATAATCCCAAGAGCCATCTCATGTCATGAGGAATTAAGAAATACATGAAGAAATAAAGGAAGGAATTAAGAGTTTGACATGAAATGGACTCTTCCATTTCATCACACAAAAAGTGGGCATCCCATTTTATTTTGGCATGGAGTTCCTTCTTAGAGAAGGACTCCTTTTCCTCTTCCATGCCCACATGTCCCAAGGCACCATCTGATGGTGCACCAAATTAAGGGACGTGTGGAAGATGTAAGAAAATTAAAATAAGTAAAGGAGAAGGACTCCTCTCCTTAAACGCCCAAAATAAATATGACATTACAAATAAATTGGCATATGGTTTTTGGCATGGAGAAGGTTTATTCACATGGAACTCTTCTTTATAAATTAGATAAATCAACTAATAATTAAATGGTTCAAACTCAATCACATTAGGTCAAGGCAACAAGCAAAGGGTTAGCACAAACACATTTGCACTGAACCCAATTGGGAACTTGGGTTAATTCATGTGCTAGTAATTCAATTAACCCATTGTATTTATAATAAATCTATATAGATTGGATCAAGATTAAATTTTTATTGTGTGTGACTCATTGGATTTCAAATCTAACCAGCAGTGGACTAAACTCTCGATGTAACCCTAATCCGATCAGATAAGATCAGCTCAAGAGTCCTAATCAACTAGGACTCTTCCTAATTGATTTTTAAATTAAACTCTTTTAATTCTAATAAGTTCACAAGTTAAGATTGACGTCTAGCAACGTATCATGACTATCCGAAAGATTTAGAATTTGGTAAAAATATCAAAATTATCCTTCTATAGTAAGTTACCATACAATTCAATCCTTCAATCACACAACATCTCGAAAAGACCATAGGTATGAAAATATATCAAACCCAAATATCTATCCATATATATTTTGATCCGATGATGATGACTCGATTGATAAATCAATAAAATTTTTTTCTATTGTTCATTTCTGCTCTGGTCAGAGACTCTCAGAGTCATCATCCTATGAGATCATATAGGATGTTCTCTCCTCTTACAAAGAGTGATCGATTCCTTAATGACCACTCACAACCTCCATGCATACTTTGCCATACTCAGAATATCCCACACACATCTCAAAGTAATGTGCTAGGAAATAAACCAAAGTAAGGATCCATGTATACAAGATACTATGGTGATCTCAGGTCAAAGGATCACATGCCTACTCCCACTGAAGAACCATTTATTGACATGCTGTAAGGCTCTATCAGATGTTCTTCCTTCGAATCAATTCAATGAACTTATTCTCTAATGAGCACCTACATCTTTGTATTAGTATCATTATACAAGTGATTGTAAGATCAACCAACCTCTCAATCGAACATACATAGGATGTACCAATCTTATCGGTATCTTCGATCTCTGACTCGATGATCCAATGATTAAAAATATTTTAGATTGAGACTATCAAGATTTTAGATCTCACTGACATGATGTCATCATGGTCCTAAAATCATTGTCCTAATCTATGGGATTTATCATAATCATAAAAATATGATGCTACAAATGATAAAATATAATACTTCATAATAAAAATAACTAATGTCATACAAATGAGTAGAAAAAAAATAAAAAAAAAATTCTTCGCATCCTCATACGATTGGCTTATAGGGCATTATTCTTTCATTTAATTTTTAAATGCTCCCGATCATAGGATTATCGTGAGGATGGTGATCGATCCGGATAGACTGTTGTACAGATCACTTCTTTCGGGATAGATGAGTCTCTGATCTACAGTATAGAGATACTGAGCGACGAGTGTGGATAGTTGTTAGAAAACAATTAGTACTGTGCATGATCATATGAGAGATCATTTAGATTTCTATTCAATCGTCAGTGATTGTCTCGATGCTGTAGTTGTGTGAATGATTCTTTGATTTAAGATTGTACTATTGCTCACAATGAGGCTATTGGAGTTTGACTGATATATAAATATGATTCTCAATAAGCTCTTGTAGTGGATGTTGACGACAGTTGGTCCACTGTAGGAGTAAGATGCACATCAAGATGGGATCTATTAACCTTGATAGAGAGGAGTAGTTTTATGAGATTTGAAAGGCTAAATCCAAGAATCTATGGTCATAGTAGTATGATTGATGGAAAAGAGTTTTCATAGAAATCATAACTGGACTTGAGCTAATCGAATCTATCATATGACTGATATTGAGGTTTGATAATTTATCCATGATCTGCCATCAAGTTAGAACTCACGATAGAGGGACTAAATCATACGTTAACTACATCTAGAGATTTATTTTAGTTCTACTAGATTGTCACTATATATTGCTAGGTGTCACTGGTAGATTGTGAGAGCTCACTAGGATTGTTCTGGATCAACAATCCTTGATGAGTTAGAGTGAAATTATTTTGATCTATTAAAAAAAGTTTCAATGATACTTTGATAGAAATTATTATATATCTCACTACCAGATAAAATTGAACCTATGAGGTCACACAACAAAGAGATTAGGTCTGAAATTAGCAATTGAGCTTAGGAAGTATCAATTGGATTTAGAGAAGCCCGATTAGGTTCAAGGTAACTTTGCTAGCACATGATTGGACCCAATTCTTCTTTTTGTTTAAATTTTTATTTGATAAGATAATTTAAACTTAATTATCTACTAATAACCTAAATGAATAAGATTCATTTGACTCCAATTGTTGGGTGTCTAAGGTTTTGGATCATATAAATTAAGGATGCAAGTCTCTTATTAATTTCTTTGATAGTTATTATGAGGCACCACCTTGATTGGATCAAATTGGGTATGTCCTATGATTAGAGGACCTTTTAATCTGATACGGGCATCCTTTGGATGCAAAAGAGGATGTATTTAATTGGATGCAAGGGCTTCAAGAGTTGGCGCCTAATAGGATTCCTAATATAAGTTAAATAACTTAATGTGGGGAAAATTCAGTGCAGGGATAAAATGATAATTTTAAAACTTTTTCAAAATTATGATTTTACAGCAGAAAAATATTAATTAATCTAATTAATTAACATAAATTTATCCTACACTAGGATCTAAATATGATATATAGCATGCATTCATTTAAATTTGAAATTCAAATTCGAACAGTAAACACTTTACTGTAATGTGTTCAGAACACAATACCTTTGTGCGGGTAGTAGATCATCGTAATCTGATGACTGTCGGGAGAGTCTGATCATCATGATGTAACCACACAGTATGTCTAGCCTCTGTGGATCATCCACATGAAGCTCCCGATCTGATCGACTCCTCACGAGTGCTAGCTCATTGTAGAGCCCTTTTGACGGCGGATGCTGATCGAACTCCTTCGATCGATGTCTATCGATTCTTTGGATGCTCTAGATTATCAACAGATGTGCTTGAGAGGATGTTGAAGATCTCTCTGAGATTTTGTGGGCTCACGACACTCGTAGCTCACTTTCTCACTTCCCAAACCCTAGGTTAAAACTCTAGGGAATTCATCGAAAACCTTGCACCCACTTTTCTTTCTTTTCTTTTTTTTTCTCTTGGAAGGATATGGACTTCCTTCTCATGCACAAGACTTCTCACACCCCATAATTTTTCTCCAAAAATCTTCTTCTTACACGCCCCACTCTTCTCCTCCTTTTATAACAACGTCAAACGTCTTATCCAAAAGAAAGGATAAAGATGAGTAATTGCACATTTGAATTCAAATCAAATTTTGAATTCAAATGGACACCAACTCATCTCCTATCCACTAAAGACATGAGGCATGGCTTAAATTATGCATGGAGTGATTTCATGAGAAATCTTTTCTTATGTAATAAATAGGACATAAAAAAAGGGATAAGGTGCAAAGATTGATTGCCCATTCAAATTCAAACTTTATTTTGAATTTGAATGGCCAACCAATCATCTTTATCCATCCATTTGGTACATTAAAGTGGGGCATGGAGAGGGCTTGGCATGAGGAAAAAATTCATGAGAAGTTCCTTCTCATGAATCCAAATGGGTGCAATGGAAGTGAGGTGGCGCATAAAGATTGGGTCAAGGTGGTTTAATTATTTAAACAACCTAATTGAACCAAATAAGTTAGGTCCAATTAGACTAATTTAAACCCAACTTAATTAGGCTTAATTAGGCTCAATAAAATCCTAATCAAATCAAGAATTGACTAAGTCCAACCCCTGATCAAATCAAGGACCAAACCATCTCGACGATTAGGTCAACTCTTAACCTAGTCGGGTCAAACCCAACTGAATCTAATTCAATTGGACTTGATCCAAAAATAATTACTCAATTAAATTGAGTTAATTAGCGATCAAATTACTAATTAAACCTCTCATAAATATTGAGTCCAAATTCGATGGGCAATCAGGCATCAGAATACATCGATATGTAAATCTGATCGAAAAATCTCAACCAGTGAGACTCTTGACCCCGGTATCCATAATGTGTGGAACTCATAATCAGAGAATCCTGATTCTCGATCACTGAGTCTCAAACATGTAGGATTCTACATCAGCCATCAGATCAGATAAGAACCTCTAATGTGTGTGACCCCACAGGTTCGAACCTAAGCCGGTAGCACAGGAACCAATTTTTGTACTAATCGAAGTGACCATCTAGCAATGGTACCCGACGATCGGATAGATCGAATGGTCGCAATCGCAACACTCAGAACCTATGTGAATATGGTTACTGTATAATTCATCATTTTGACCTCTGTGTTTAGGACGACTCAGGGTTAAACTGTCAATCCTGATCAGATCATCTGAATCGTGCTCAACTCAAACAGTCCTGTGACTCCTCACAAAGACTACCCTAGTCAAGGTTTTTCTAAATTGAACACGACTGTACACAGCTCCTGAACTGGAGTGGTCAATCTCATCTTGACACATGCACCGGCAAGTCAAGTACTTGACTACACCCAGCAGCCTTCCATCACTGAATTAAAAATTCAGGTAGTCTAGTGCCTAAGTGCAGTGAGTTGCTTGCAAGTCACCATGACGATCTCAGATCGGAGGGATATTTATACCCATATTCTATCAGAGCAAATCTTAACAATAGAAATAGCTCTAGAGTCGGTCACATTCAGTGCAGATGTACCCTTTTATCTCACCTGTATGCCATACCAGTGTCTTCACACTCATTGGTTAAGAGGACAACCAACCTATATGGCACACAACGACCTATGCTTGATAAACGTTGTCATCCTTGGTAACAACGTATCATTTGGTCGCGAACAGATTTAAGGATTAAACAACAAATCCTCTTTTGTCAAGTCTAAATAGTCCTAAGGACTTCACCACAACTTAGGAGTTCATTAGAAGATGAAATATTTTATGATGAAAAATATCAAAATAATTTTTATTAATTCATAATTCATGTATAAATACAAAAATGAACACAACCATCAACAGGCTGACGATTGGCTTTGAGACACTATTCCCAACAATCTCCCACTTGGTCTAAAGCTAATCGGTGCAGTATCTAACACCCATCTTCGACTTGTAGTTGTCGAACTCCTTCACTGCAATGGCTTTAGTGAATGGATCGGTCAGGTTCTCCTTTCCGTCGATCTTCTGAAGGTCGATGTCACCTCGATCCATAATTTTTCGGATGAGATGGTAGCGGCGCAGAATATTCTTCATCCGCTGGTATGCCTTGGGTTCCTTCACCTGAGCAATGGCTCCAGAGCTGTCACAGTAGAGCAGAACTGGACCAACAAGGGAGGGTGCTACTTCGAGCTCAGTGATAAATTTTCTCAGCCACACCGCTTCTTTGGCAGCATCTGATGCAGCGACATACTCCACCTCGTAAACTGAATCAGCCACTGTGTGTTGCTTGGAACTCTTCCAGCAAATAGCCCCACCATTATGGGTAAAAATAAATCCCAATACAGTTTTGCTGTCATCGTGATCAGACTGAAAACTATAGTCTGTAAATCCTATAAGTCTCAAGTCCGATTCACCATAAACAAGCCACTGGTCCTTAGTATTTCTTAAATACTTCAGGATAGTTTTAACAACCTTCCAGTGATTCTCCCCTAGATTAGATTGGTATCTACTCACTACCCCTAGTGAGTATGCCACATCTGGTCGTGTACATGTCATGACGTACATGATAGATCCCACTGCCGAAGCATATGAAATCCTACCCATACGCTCTCTCTCTTGAGGTGTTGTCGGACAATCCCTCTTCGAGAGATAGCCTATCGAAAGATAGTCTTTCTTAGAATTCTCCATGCTGAACCTCTTCAGCATAGTATCAATGTACGTGGACTGAGATAAACCAAGCAACCTTTTAGATCTATCCCTATAGATCCTCATCCCTAGGATGTAGAAAGCTTCTCCCAGATCCTTCATGGAGAACTGTGACGACAGCCAAATCTTTATTCCCTGTAATGCAGGGACATCATTCTCGATTAAGAGAATGTCATCCACATACAATACAAGAAATACTACTACTGGATCATTAGCCCACTTATAAATGCATGGCTCTTCTCCGTTCTTAACGAAGCCATACATCTTGATTGTCTTATCAAAATGTATGTTCCAACTTCATGATGCCTACTTAAGTCCATAAATGGACCTCTATAGCCAGCACACCTTAGACTCATCTGTGGATGTGAATCCTTCAAGTTGTATCATATACACCTCTTCATCCAGCTCTCCGTTTAGGAAAGCTGTCTTCACATCCATCTGCCAGATTTCACAGTCCAGATGGGCAGCTATCGCAAGCATAAATCGAATAGATTTGAGCATTGCCACAGGAGAAAACATCTCGTCATAGTCTATACCATAACGTTGATGATATCCTTTGGCAACCAGACGGGCTTTATAGATTTCCATCTTTCCGTCTGCGCCTCTCTTCCTCTTGAAGACCCACTTACACCCTATGGGTTTTACTCCTTTGGGTGGGTCAACCAATGTCCACACATCGTTGATCTTTATGGACTCCATTTCAGATTTCATAGCCTCCAGTCATTTCTTAGAGTCAGGTCTCTACATTGCATCTATGTAGGTGATCGGATCCTCATCATTTTCATCAAGTTCGATAGGATTGCCATCCCGGACCAAGAAACCATAGTATCTATCTGGTTGACATGGTACTCTACCAGATCGCCTTAAGGGTGCTTGAACAATGGGCTCCGAATCTGATTTAACCAAATCCGATTCAAGTTCAGTAACTAGTATCGGTTTTTTCACCTGCCGAACTTTGTCAAGTTCGACCTTAGAGGCAACAGTCCCTTCACCAAGGAACTCCTTTTCCAAAAAGATTGCCTTAAGGCTGACAAACACTTTTTGCTCATTAGCTAGGTAGAAGTAATACCCTTTGGTCTCTATTGAGTACTCTATAAAATTACACTTGTCAGACCTAGGTCCAAGCTTGTCCATAATTAAACATTTAACATAAGCCGGACACCCCTAAATTCTAAGGTGCGAGAGTACTGGCTTACGTCCTATCCATATCTCATATGGCATTTTGGTTACAGACTTACTCAAAACTCTATTTAGAAAGTAACAAGCCGATTTGAGCGCATATCCCCAGAGAGAGATCGACAGACCAGCAAACCCCATCATGGATCGAACCATGTCCAACAAGGTCCGATTCCTCCTTTCAGATACACCATTATGTTGTGATGTTCCAGGAGGAGTCCACTGAGAGAGAATCTCATTCTCCCCAAGATATGTTAGAAAATTATTGGAAAGGTATTCACCTCCTCGATTAGATCGAAGAGTTTTAATACACTTTTCAGTTTATTTTTCTACCTCATTTCAGAATAGTTTGAACATTTCAAATGACTCTGATTTATGCTTCATTAAATAGACATATCCATACCTCGATAGGTCATCTGTGAAGGTTATGAAGTAGAAATATCCACCTCTTGCACTTGAGCTCATGGATCCACATACATCAGAATGTACCAGAGCCAAGAGTTCACTGACTCGCTCACCTTTTCCAGTAAAAGGTGACTTGATCATTTTACCAAAAAGACAGGACTCACAGGTTGGAAGTGATTCATAATCATCTACTTCAAGAATTCCTTCTTGAGCCAACCTGTTTATCCTGTTCTTATTGATATGACCTAGCCTATAGTGCCAAAGGTAGACATCTGACACATTATCTATTCTAGGATGTTTACCGGAGGTTTGAACCATATTAACAGGTTGTGATAGAAAGTAGATTCCATTATTAAGTTGTCCAACAAACATTATAACACCATTTAAAATAATATTACAAATATTTTTTTTATTAAAAATTGATAACCGTTCATGGCCAAAAGGCCTACAAAAATAATATTTAATAAAAAGCTTGGACAATAGTGACATTCACTCAGAATTACGTTTCGAGAATTGATTACAAGGTTCATGATTCCTAATGCTAGAACTGGAACTTTACTTCCATCTCCAATGTTCAGGAATCTCTCACCTTCATCAAATCTCCTACTGACCTGCAGACCCTGCATCGAATTGCAAATATGATAAGGACTTTCGGTATCCAATACCCAGGCAGTAGTATCACAAATGAAAAAGTTGCAAGGTGTTATCATATAAGTACCTTACTTCTTCTTCGGCCTATTCGGATCTAGAGAAGCAATGTATAGAGGACAGTTCCTCTTCCAATGCCCCTGCTTCTTGCAAAAGAAGCACTCCGCCTGGCTCTGGTCGGGCTTGCGCTTCTTGGTTTGACCCTGTGCAGATGTCCCAGCATGCAGCTGCACCTTCTTATTCTTCTTCTTCTTGTTCTTCTTCTTCCCTTTCTTAAAGGGTCGACGACCAGAAGAAGACCCTCCCACAACATTCACCGACTCCTTATGGAGCTGGTGATCCTTCTCAAAGTTCTACAGCATCCCCCACAAATCGTGGTAGTTCACTACAGGCTTTGTCATCCGAAAATGAGTAAGGAAGAGGAGGAAGGACTTGGGCAATGAATTAAGGATCGCATCCTTACCGAACTGCTCGTGCAGGGGAAAGCCCAATTTAGTTAGGTGCTCAATCATTTCAATCATGAACAGTACATGATCAGTGACTGAGGCTCCATCCCTCATCCGAGCATTGAAAATGACACAACTAGTTTTGTGCCTTTCAACGTCGTCAGGCATGCCAAAAGAGTCGTTCAACATTTGAAGCATCTCCTATGGCTGGGCATTTTCGAACCTGCGGCTGAACTCATCATTCATTGCCGCCAGCATAATGTACCGAACGGTGGTGTGGTCATTGAGCCACTTCTGATAAGTATCTCGGACCATCCCTCTAACGTTCGGAGCTGGCTCCTCAGGTGCCGGATCCGTTACTACATAAAGGATCCGCTCATGCTCAAGGATGATTTTTAATTTTCGATACCAGCTATCGAAATTAGGTCCCATGAGCTTGTCATTATCTAATAATGACCAGAGGGACACGGTAGTGGCCATAGCTACATAAAGGAAAATCAAATCTCTATTAATACATAAATTATAAATACTAAAGACTTGGACTTTAGTCTAAAGTTTCTCTCAATATTTTTACGAACTGGTAGCCTCAACCTCCAATTCGAGAAATTACTTTAATTCCTTAGTGGGTACTAGAATCCACACAGACTACACACGAGCCCAACTTTGGTTGGTCAACCCATGTGCATCTATGGGTAGGTTCATAACCAGTTATTTCTCTAAACAACTTCTAGTAATTGATTTTGTCCCAGAACCTAATCAGTAAGCTTTGGCCTCCACTGAAAAGATCTGGTTAGGTCCAACCATTAACATGATTTGATTTGGTGAATCGGATCAGTAAATGATCAGGCCCGACTTTGGCCGGCCAACCTGACCACCATCAGAAAGACTCAAACCAAATTATCATATTATGAATGATAATTCCATTAGTCAATAAGCACCAGGCCTTTGGGCCTCCAATGATTATTAAACTAATGGACTCATTATCACTTACTTAATGGGAGGCTATGACTTAGTTATCAATATAACTTAATCATTTTTAGGGACCTAATAATTTTTGTGGATTTTATTAAAGGATAGATGAGAAGAAAATATCCAGCCAATTTCAATCCTCCCACTGACTTCACCAAGTCAGATTAAAAAAGATTTAATTAAAGCTGGCATTAGGAGCACCTAAATTAGTCAAACTGATTTACCTAATGACATGGGTGAGCCCTAATCACCAAGTGATGTAATCAAACCCTAATTCACCAGGTTGGCCAGGTAAGTAAGATCAGTGGTGGGGATAAGCCATTAACTCATCAGAGATCGAATCACTGCGAGTAGCTCCCTCTTAAAAACCACTGGTCAAAATGCCAAACTTACCTTAGACACCAACTGGTTTATTAGTTTTAATTTGATTAACTTATTAAATAGGGTTCCACCGCATAGCCATGAATTAAGTCCATCTTGGTCTAGTTAAAGACATGGACCCATTCAACTACAACTATTGGAGTTGAGTCTAGAGTATCCTTGACCTAATCTAATTCAACTTTTGATTAGATTTGACCAATTACTCTAATTTAGTCCATTTCTTTAAGCTAACCTTAGGTCTAACCCAATTATGGACCTAATCCATCTAACCCATTGACCCACAAGTTTATTCAATTGTCTTAGATCTTAATTCACAATTCTAGACCTACTAGACAATACTTAATTCTTTTAATTAAGTATTTGGGCTGATGGGTCAGGGTTTGGCATTCGAAAATAATTTTTAAATTTGAAAGGTTTTATTTTCTGTTCACCAAATATGTTGACTCATTTCACAAATAGATCAGCACATTTCATAAATAGCAATCCTATTGCTAATTACATAACAGAAAATAACTCAATCAAAATAAATCATGAATATTCTTTTAGATCTAATCTAACACATTCATGATAAATTACACAATCGAACTTTTACAATTAATTTTTTCGCTGCTTCATCTACATGGGATATAATTACAGCGGCACCCCTACCGCTATAGGAGACCCCATCGAATGGGAGGAGAGGGCTTTTAAACCCTACTTTTCTCCTATGACCGGACGGCCATGGCAACCAACCCAATTCGATTACTTGCTACTTGGATCAAGTATATCTAAATATACTAATTTCAAAATTTAAATTTCAAATTTCAAATTTTAAATTTTGAATTTCAAATTTTAAACAAATTTCAAATTTCAAATTTCAAATTTTTAAATTTTAAATTTTAAATTTTGAATTTTGAATTTCAAATTTTTGAATTTTGAATTTCGAACAACAATCAAAATTCAAATTTTAAAATTTAAATTTCAAATTTTAAATTTTAAATTTTAGATTATAACTTAATCTATGCATGCAAATATATATATCATATCTAAGAACCCGCTCTGATACCATTTGTGGGAAAAATTCAGTGCAGGGGTAAAATGGTAATTTTAAAATTTTTTTAAAATTATGATTTTACAGTGAAAAATATTAATTAATCTAATTAATTAATATAAATTTATCCTACACTAGGATCTAAATATAATATATAGCATGCATTCATTTAAATTTGAAATTCAAATTCGAACAGTAAACACTTTACTGTAATGTGTTCAGAACACAATACCTATGTGCGGGTAGTAGATCGCCGCAATCTGATCATCGTCGGAAGAGTCTAATCATCATGATGCAGCCACACAACATGTCTGGTCTCTACAGATCATCCACACGAAGTTCTCAGTCTGATCAACTCCTCACGAGTGCTAGCTCGTTGTAGAGCCCTTTTGACGGTGGATGCTGATCGAACTCCTTCGATCGATGTCTGTCGATTCTTTGGATACTTCAGATTATCAACAGATATACTTGAGAGGATGTTGAAGATCTCTCTGAGATTTTGTGGGCTCACGACACTCGTAGCTCACTTTCTCACTTTTCGAACCCCAGGTTAAAACTCTAGGGAATTCACCAGAAACCTTGCACCCACTTTTCTTTCTTTTCTTTCTTTTTCTCTTGGAATGATATGGACTTTCTTCTCACGCACAAGACTTCTCACACCCCAAAATTTTTTTTCAAAAATTTTCTTCTTCTTACACGCCCCACTCTTCTCCTCCTTTTATAACAACGTCAAACGTCTTATCCAAAAGAAAGGATAAAGATGAGTAATTGCACATTTGAATTCAAATAAAATTTTGAATTCAAATGGATACCAACTCATCCCTTATCCACTAAAGATGTGAGGCATGGCTTAAATTATGCATGGAATAATTTCATGAGAAACCTTTTCTCATGTAATAAATAGGGCGTAAAAAAAAGGATAAGGTACAAAGATTGATTGTCCATTCAAATTCAAATTTTATTTTGAATTTGAATGTCCAACCAATCATCTTTATCCATCCATTTGGCACATTAAATGGGGTGTGGAGAGGGCTTGGCATGAGAAAAAAATTCATGAGAAGTTCCTTCTCATGAATCCAAATGGGTGCAATGGAAGTGAGGTGGCGCATGGAGATTGGGTCAACGTGGTTTAATTATTTAAACCAACCTAATTGAACCAAATAAGTTAGGTCCAATTAGACTAATTTAAACCCAACTTAATTAGGCTTAATTAGGCTCAATAAAATCCTAATCAAATCAAAAATTGACTAAGCCCAACCCCTGATCAAATCAAGGACCAAACCATCTCGATGATTAGGTCACCTCTTAACCTAGTCGGGTCAAACCCAACTGAATCCAATTCAATTGGACTTGATCTAAAAATAATTACTCAATCAAATTGAGTTAATTAGTAATCAAATCACTAATTAAACCTCTCATAAATACTGAGTCCAAATCCGATGGGCAATCAGGCATCAGAATTCATCGATATGTAAACCTGATCGAAAAATCTCAACCAGTGGGACTCTTGACCCCGGTATCCATAATGTGTGGAACTCGTGATCAGAGAATTCTGATTCTCAATCACTGAGTTCCAAACATGTAGAATTCTACATCAGCCATCAGATCAGATAAGAACCTCTAATGTGTGTGACTCCGCAGGTTCGAACCTAAGCCGGTAGCACAGGAACCAATTTCTGTACTAATCGAAGTAACCATCTAGCAATGGTACCTGACGATCGGATAGGTCGAATGGTCACAATCGCAACACTCAGAACCTACGTGATTATGGTTACTGTATAATTCATCCTTTTGACCTCTGTGTTTAGGATGACTCAGGGTTAAACTGTCAACCCTGATCAGATCATCCGAATTGTGCTCAACTCAAACAGTCCTGTGACTCCTCACAAAGACTACCCTAGTCAAGGTTTTTCTAAATTGAACACGACTGTACACAGCTCCTGAACTGGAGTGGTCAATCTCATCTTGACACATGCACCGGCAAGTCAAGTACTTGACTACACCCAGCAGCCTTCCATCACTGAATTAAAAATTTAGGTAGTCCAGTGCCTAAGTGCAGTGAGTTGCTTGCAAGTCACCGTGGCGGTCTCAGGTCGGAGGAATATTTATATCCATATTTCATCGGAGCAAATCTTGACAGCAGAAATAGCTCCGGAGTCGGTCACGTTCAGTGTAGATGTACCCTTACATCTCACCTATATGCTATACCAGTATCTCCACACTCATTGGTTAAGAAGACAACCAACCTATATGGTACACAACGACCTATGCTTGATAAATGTTGTCATCCTTGGTAACAACGTATCATTTGGTCGCGAACAGATTTAAGGATTAAATGATAAATCCTCCTTTGTCGAGTCTAAATAGTCCTAAGGACTTCACCACAACATAGGAGTTCATTAGAAGATGAAATATTTTATGATGAAAAATACCAAAATAATTTTTATTAATTCATAATTCATGTACAAATATAAAAATAAGCATAACCGTCAACAGACTGACGATTGGCTTTGGGACACTATTCCCAACACTTAAGTTATTAGGAAACCTAATGTAAGTAAGATTTGTATTATGAGATTGAATATGATTCAATCTTTATACCTATTTAAAGGGACCTCTCCTAAAGTCCTTAAGACATCCAAACCAGCAGCCCTCTATGCCTAAAAGGTCCCTCCATGCTCTCTCTTTCTCTCCCTTCTCCTCTCTCCTTAGACGTCCACACATCCCACCACTTGGGGCATCCTCTCTTTATCATGCACAAGGGCTGTTGGGCATCCATTATTTACTGGTTTTCAGAGCTTGGTAGTAGCACAAAGCAAGGGAGAAAGGCAAGAGAAGAAGAGAAGAAGAAGATCAAGGAAAGAGATCAAGTGTTGATCGCGATCCAAGTTTCGTTCAGACTCAGCAGGCTGAATTTTCTTAGAGAAAAAAAATTAATTTGAAGAGAGATGTTCCAAGCTGATCTCGAGTAGATACCCATAAAGGTTGGACACTTGTGTGGCTAGAAAAAAAAATTTTCTCTTTCAAATCCAGATTCAAAGAAAGGGATTACAAAACAAATATGTGATTTGATCACAATTTAAATTTCAGCATATGTTAATTTCAGCATATGAACTAGATGTTGGGAATAGTATCCCAAAGCCAATTGTCAGCCTGTTGATGGTTGTGCTCTTTCTTGTATTAGTATATGAATTATAAATAAATAAAAGTTATTTTGATATTTTTCATCACAAATTGTTTCATCTTCTAATGAACTTCTGTGTTGTGGTGAAGTCCTTAGAACTATTTAGACTCGAAAAAGGAAAATTTATCGTTTAGTCCTTAAACCTGTTCGCGACCAAATGATATGTTGTTATCAAAGATAACAATGTTTATCAAGCATAGGTCATCGTATACCATATGGGTTAGTTGTCCTCTTAATCAAGGAGTGTGGAGACACTGGTATGGCATACGGTGAGATGTAAGGGTACATCTGCACTGAACATGATCGATTCAGGAGCTTTATCTGCTGTCAAGATTTGCTCCGATGGGATATGGATATAAATATCCCTCCGACCTGAGATCGCCATGGTGACTTGCAAGCAACTCATTGTACTTAGGCACTGGACTACCTGAATTTCTAATTCAGTGATGGAAGGCTGCTGGGTGTAGTCAAGTACTTGACTTGTCGGTGCGTGTGTCAAGATGGGATTGACCACTCCAGTTCAAGAGCTGTGTACAGTCATGTTTCAATTTAGCAAAATCATGGCTAGGGTAGTCCTAGTGAAGAGTCACAGGACTGATTGAGTTGAGCACGATTCGGATGATCTGATCAGGGTTGACAGTTTAACCCTGAGTCATCCTATACAGAGGGGTCAAAAGGGATGAATTATACAGTAACCATATTCGCGTAGATTCTGAGTGTTGCGATTGTGACTATTCGATCTATCCAGACATCGGATACCATTGCTAGATGGTCACTTTGATTAGTATAAAAATTGGTTCCTGTGCTACCGGCTTAGGTTCGAACCTGTAGGGTCACACACATTAGAGGTTCCTATCTGATCTGATGGCTGGTGAAGAGTCCCACTGGATTGGGACTCTTCGACCAAGAATCCAAATGCTCAGAGACTCTGTGATTGAGAATTAAGATTTTCTGATCATGAGTTCCACATATTTTGGGTATCGGGGTCAAGAGTCCCACCGGTTTGAGACTCTTCGATCAAGGTTTCATATTGATGGACTTTGATATCCGATTGCCCATCGAATTTGGATTCAGTATTTATGAGAGGTTTAATTAGTGATTTAATCACTAATTAACTCAATTTGATTGAGTAATTATTTTTGGATCAAGTCCAATTGAATTGGATTCAGTTGGGTTTGACCCGATTAGGTTAAGCGTTGACCTAATCGCCAAGGTGGTTTGGTCCCTAATCTGATCAGGGGTTGGGCTTAGTCAATTCTTGATTTGATTAAAATTTTATTGAGCCTAATTAAGCCTAATTGTGTTAGATTTAATTTAGTCTAATTGTGCCTAACCTATTTTAATAAGGTTGGTTCAATTAGGTTTGAAACCACCTTTGATTTATCTCCTACGCCACCTCACTCACCTGCGCCTATTTGAATTCACAAGAAACAAGTTCTCATGAATTTTCTCCCACACAGAAGCCTTCCCACACCCCTTCTTTGTGCACCATTTGGATGGATGATGATAAGGTTGGTTGGCCATTCAAATTCAAAGGATGTTTGAATTTGAATGGGCAACAAATCCCATGCGCCACCCCTTTCTTTTGTGCGCCACTTATTCTACACGAGAAAAGGTTTCTCGTGAAAACTCTCCATGCACAAAGAAGCCCATGCCCCTCTCTTCTCATACCAAGAGTGGATAAAGATTAGTTTGGTTGGCATTTGAATTCAAATTCAATTTAAATTCAAGTGAGCAACCACCTAGCTTTATCCTCTCACGCTGTAAAAATGCTGTAAAGATGCATCTTGCACTATTTTGAAAAGAAATAAGAAGATGGGGCATGCAATATCTGATCTTAGAGAGAAAAGGGGGCATCAGATAGACCCTCTGAGTGAGAAAAGAAAAGAAAAGAAGAGAAAAGAAAAGAGAGAGTGGGCGTAAGGTTTTTCTTGGAGTACCCTAGGGTTTCTGCCTAGGATTCAGAAAGTGAGAAGGTGAGCTACGAGTGTTGTGAGCCCACCAAACTTTAGAGAGAGCTTCATCAACCTCTCAAGTATATCTACTGATGATCTAAAGTATTCAAGGAGTCAGCAGATTAAGATCGAAGGAGTTTGATCAACATCAGCCGTCGAAAAGATTTTGCAACGAACTAGCATTCGTGAGGAGCCGATCAGACCGGTAGCTTCATGTGGATGATCCGTAGAGGTCAGACATATTATGTGGCTGTGTTGTGATGATCAGATCTTTCCGACGGTGATCAGACTGTGACGATCGACTACCTGCACGATGGTGTTCTGAACATATAACAGTAAAATATTTACTGTAGAAGTTTAAATTTTAAATTTAAATGCATGCTATATATATCATATTTAGATCTTTGTGTAAGGTTAATACATGTTAATTAATTAGATTAATTAATAATTTTCACTGTAAAATTATAATTTTGAAAAAAATTTAAAATTACCATTTTACCCCTGCACTGAAATTCACTTCAAATGGTATCAGAGTAGGTTCTAAAATATGATATACATTTGCATGCATAGATTAAGTAGTAATCTAAAAGTTTAAATTTAAAATTTAAATTTAAAATTTGAAATTCAAAATTTGAATTTTGAATTTTGAAATTTGAAATTCAAAATTCAAAATTCAAAAATTTGAAATTTAAAATTTGTTTAAAATTTTAAATTTCAAATTTAAAAATTTGAAATTTATTTGAAATTTGAAATTTAAATTTTGAAATTGGTATATTTAGATATATTTGATCCAAGTAGCAAGTAGTCTAATTGGGTTGGTTGCCATGGTCGTCCGGTCATAGAAAAAAAGTAGGGTTTAAAGGTCCTCTCCTCCCATTCGATGGGGTTCTCCTATGATGGTAGGGGTGCCGATGCGATTATATCCCATGCAGACGAAGCAGCGAAAGGACTTAATTGTAAAGGTTCAATTGTAAAATTTATCATGAATATGTTAGATTAGATCTAAAGGAATATTCATGATTTATTTTGATTGAGTTATTTTCTGTTATGTAATTAGTAATAGGATTGCTGTTTATGAAATATGCTGATCCATTTGTGAAATGAGTCAACACATTGGATGAACAGAAAATAAAACCTTTCAAATTTGAAAATTATTTTTGAAATGCCAAACCTCGATCCATCAGCCCAAATACTTAATTAAAAGAATTAAGTGTTATCTAGTTGGTCTAGAATTATGAATTAAGACCTAAGACAATTGCATAAACTTGTGGATCAATGGGTTAGATGGATTAGATCCATAATTGGGTTAGACCTAAGGTTAGCTTAAAGAAATGGACTAAATTAGAGTAATTGGTCAAATCTAATCAAAAGTTGAATTAGATTAGGTCAAAGATACTCTAGACTCAACTCTAATAGTTGTAGTTGAATGGGTCCATGTCTTTAACTAGACCAAGATGGACTTAATTCATGGCTACGTGGTGGAACCCTATTTACTAAGTTGATCAAATTAAAACTAATGAACCGGTTGGTGTCTAAGGTAAGTTTGGCAGTCTGACCAGTAATTTTTAAGTGGGAGCTACTCGCATTGATTCGATCTCTGATGAGTTAATGGCATATCCTCACCACTGATCTCACTTACTTGGCTAATCTGGTGAGTTAGATTTTGATTAGATCACTTGGTGATTAGGGCTCACCCATGTTATTAGGTAAATCAGTGTGACTGATTTAGATGCTCCTAATGCTGGCTTTAATTAAATCTTTTTTAATCTGACTTGGTGAAGTCAGTGGGAGGATTGAAATTGGCTGGTTAATTTCTTCTCTTCTATCCTTTAATAAAATTTTCAAAAATTATTAAATCCCTAAAAATGATTAAGTTATAGTGATAACTAAGTCATAGCCTCCCATTAAGTGAGTGATAATGAGTCCATTAGTTTAATAATCACTGGAGGCCCAAAGGCCTGGTGCTTATTAACTAATAAAATTATCATTCATAATATGATCATTTGGTTGAGTCTTTCTGATGGTGGTCAGGTTGGCTGGCCAAAGTCAGGCTTAATCATTTATTGATCCGATTCACCAAATCAAGTCATGTTAATGGTTGGACCTAACCAGATCTTTTCAGTGGAGGCCAAAGCCTACTGATTAGGTTCTGGGGCAAAAATTAATTACTAGAAGTTGTTTAGAGAAACAACTGGTTATGAACCTACCCATAGATGCACATGGGTTGACCAACCAAAGTTGGGCTCGTATGTGGTCTGTGTGGATTCTAGTACCCACTAAGAAATTAAAGTAATTCCTCGAATTAGAGGTTGAGGCTACCAATTCGTAAAAATACTGGGAGAAACTTTAGACTAAAATCCAAGTCTTTAGTATTAATAATTTATATACTAATAAAGGTCTGGTTTTTCTTTATGCAGCTATGGCCACTACCCTGTCGCTTCGGTCATTATTAGATAATGACAAGCTCATGGGACCTAATTTTGATAGCTGGTATCAAAAATTAAAAATCATCCTTGAGCATGAGTGGATCCTTTATGTAGTAATGGATCCGACACCTGAGGAGCCAGCCCCGAACGCTAGAGGAACGGTCCGAGACACTTACCAGAAGTGGCTCATCGACCGCACCACCGTTCGGTGCATAATGCTGGAGGCAATGAATGATGAGTTCAGCTGCAGGTTCGAGAACACCCAGCCACAGGAGATGCATCAAATGTTGAACGACTCCTTTGGCACGCCTGACAATGTTGAAAGGCATAAAACTAGTTGTGCCATTTTCAATGCTCGGATGAGGGATGGGGCCTCAGTCACTGATCATGTACTGTACATGATCAAAATGATTGAGCACCTAAGTAAACTAGTCTTTCCCTTGCACGAGCAGCTCGATAAGGATGCGATCCTTAATTCTTTGCCCAAGTCCTTCCTCCCCTTCCTTACTCATTTACGGATGATAAAGCCTGCAGTGAACTATCACGGCTTGTTGGGGTTGCTACAGAACTTTGAGAAGGATCACCAGCTCCATAAGGAGTCGGTGAATGTTGTGGGAGGGTCTTCTTCTGGTCGTCGACCCTTTAAGAAAGGGAAGAAGAACAAGAAGAAGAACAATAAGAATGTGTAGCCGCATGCAGGGACGTCTGCACAGGGTCAGACCAAGAAGCACAAGCCCGATCAGAGCCAGGTGGAGTGCTTCTTTTGTAAGAAGCAGGGGCATTGGAAGAGGAACTATCCTCTATACATTGCCTCCCTGGATCCGAATAGGCCGAAGAAGAAGCAAGATAATTATATGATAACACCTTGCAACTTTTTCATTGTGATACTACTACCTGGGTATTGGGTACCGGAAGCTCTTATCATATCTGTAATTCAATACAGGGTCTGCAGGTCAGTAGGAGATTTGATAAAGGCGAGAGGTTCCTGAACGTTGGAGATGGAAGCAAAGTTCCAGTTCTAGCTTTAGAAATCATGAACCTTGTAATCAACTCTCGTAATGTAATTCTGAGTGAATGTCACTATTGTCCAAGTTTTTTATTAAATATTATTTCTGTAGGCCTTTTGGTCATGTACAGTTATAAATTTTTAATAAAAAAAAATATTTGCAATATCATTTTGAATGGTGTTACAATGTTTGTTGGACAACTAAATAATGGAATTTACTTACTATCACAGCCTGTTAATATGGTTCAAACCTCCGATAAATACCCTAGAATGGATGATATGTCAGAAGTCTACCTTTGGCACTGTAGGCTAGGTCATATCAATAAGAACAGGATAAACAGGTTGGCTTAAGAAAGAATTCTTGAAGTTGGTGACTGTGAATCACTTCCAACCTATGAGTCCTGTCTTCTTGGGAAGATGACCAAGTCACCTTTTACTGGAAAAGATGAGAGAGCCAGTGAACTCTTGGGTCTGGTATATTCTGATGTATGTGGACCCATGAGCTCAAGTGCAAGAGGTGGATATTTCTACTTCATAACCTTCACAGATGACCTATCGAGGTATGGGTATGTCTACTTAATGAAGCATAAATCGGAGTCATTTGAAATGTTCAAACTATTCCGAAATGAGGTAGAAAACAAACTGAAAAGTGTATTAAAACTCTTCGATCTGATCGAAGAGGTGAATACCTTTCCAATGAGTTTCTGACATATCTTGGGGAGAATGGGATTCTCTCTCAGTGGATACCTCCTGGAACACCACAGCATAATGGTGTGTCTGAAAGGAGGAATCGGATCTTGTTGGATATGGTTCGATCCATGATGGGGTTTGCTACTCTGCCGATCTCTCTCTGGGGATATGCGCTCGAATCGGCTTGTTACCTTCTAAATAGGATTCCGAGTAAGTCTGTAACCAAAACACCATATGAGATATGGATAGGATGTAAGCCAGTACTCTCGTACCTTGGAGTTTGGGGGTGTCCGACTTATGTTAAACATTTAATTACAGATAAGCTTGGACCTAGGTCTGACAAGTGTTATTTCATAGGGTACCCAATAGAGATCAAAGGGTATTATTTCTACCTAGCTGAAGAGCATAAGGTATTTGTCAGCCTTAAGGCAATCTTTTTGGAAAAAGAGTTCCTTGGTGAAGGGACTGTTGCCTCTAAGGTCGAACTTGAGGAAGTTCGACAGGTGAAAAAATCGATACAAATTGCTGAACCTGAATCGAATTTGGTTAGATCAGATCCGGAGCCCATTGTTCCTGCACCCTTAAGGCTATCTGGTAGAGTACCACATCAACCGGACAGATACTATGATTTCTTGGTCCGGGATGGCGATCCTATCAAACTTGATAAAAATGATGAGGATCTGATCACCTACATGGATGCAATGCAGAGATCTGACTCTGAGAAATGGCTAGAGGCCATGAAATTTGAAATGGAGTCCATGAAGGTCAACGATGTGTGGACATTGGTTGACCCACCCGAAGGAGTAAAACCCATAGGGTGTAAGTGGGTCTTCAAGAGGAAGAGAGGTGCAGATGGAAAGGTGGAGACCTATAAAGCCCATCTGGTTGCCAAAGGATATCGTCAACATTATGGTATAGACTATGATGAGATATTTTCTCCTGTGGCAATGCTCAAATCTATTCGGATTATGCTTGCGATAGCTGCCCATCTGGACTATGAAATCTGACAGATGGATGTGAAGATAGCTTTCCTAAATAGAGAGCTAGACGAAGAGGTGTATATGATACAACCTGAAGGGTTCACATCTACAGATGAGTCTAAGGTGTGCAGCTACAGAGATCCATTTATAGACTTAAGCAGGCATCTCGGAGTTAGAACATACGTTTTGATAGGACGATCAAGACGTATGGCTTCATTAAGAATGGAGAAAAGCCCTGCATTTATAAGTGGGCTAATGGTCCAGTAGTGGTATTTCTTGTATTGTATGTGGATGATATTCTCTTAATCGGGAATGATGTCCCTATATTACAAGGAATAAAGATTTGGCTGTCGTCACAGTTCTCCATGAAGGATCTGAGAGAAGCTTCCTACATCCTAGGGATGAGGATCTATAGGGATAGATCTAAAAGGTTGCTTGGCTTATCCCAGTCCACGTACATTGATACTATGCTAAAGAGATTCAGCATGGAGAATTCCAAGAAAGGCTATCTACCGATAGGCCATAGAATTTCTCTCTCGAAGAGGGATTGTCCGACAACACCTCAAGAGAGAGAGCATATGGGTAGAATTTCATATGCTTTGACAGTGGGATCTATCATGTACGCCATGATATGTACACGACCAGATGTGGCATACTCACTAGGGGTAGTGAGTAGATACCAATCTGATCCAAAGGAGAATCACTGGAAGGTTGTTAAAACCATCCTGAAGTATTTAAGAAATACTAAAGATCAATGGCTTGTTTATGGTGAATCGGACTTGAGACTTATAGGGTTTACAGACTCTAGTTTTCAGTCTGATCACGATGACAGCAAGAGTGTGTCAGGATTTGTTTTTATCCTTAATGGTGGGGCTGTCTGCTGGAAGAGTTCCAAGTAGCACACTGTGGCTGATTCAGTTTGTGAGGCAGAGTATGTTGCTGCATCAGATGCTACCAAAGAAGCGGTGTGGCTGAGAAAATTCATCACCGAGCTTGGAGTAGCACCCTCCCTTGTTGGTCCAGTTCTGCTCTATTGTGACAGCTCTGGAGCCATTGTTCAGGCGAAGGAACCGAAGGCACACTAGCGGACGAAGTATATTCTGTGCCGCTACCATCTCATCCGAGAAATTATGGATAAAGGTGACATCGACCTTCAAAAGATCGACGGAAAGGAGAACCTGACCGACCCATTCACTAAAGCCATTGCAGTGAAGGAGTTCGATGACTTCAAGTCAAAGATGGATATTAGATACTGCACTAATTGGCTTTAGGTCAAGTGGGAGATTGTTGGGAATAGTGTCACAAAGCCAATCATCAGCCTGTTGACGGTTGTGCTCTTTCTTGTATTAGTATATGAATTATAAATAAATAAAAATTATTTTGATATTTTTCATCACAAATTGTTTCATCTTCTAATGAACTCCTATGTTGTGGTGAAGTCCTTAAGACTATTTAGACTTGACAAAGGAGGACTTGTCGTTTAGTCCTTAAACCTATTCGCGACCAAATGATATGTTGTTACCAAGGACAACAATGTTTATCAAGCATAGGTCATTGTGTGCCATATGGGTTGGTTGTCCTCAACCAAAAAGTGTGGAGACACTGGAATGGCATACAGGTGAGATGTAAGGGTACATCTACACGAAACATGACTGACTCCGGAGCTTTATCTGCTGTCAAGATTTGCTCCGATGGGATATGGATATAAATATCTCTCTGACCTGAGACCGCCATGGTGACTTGCAAGCAACTCACTGCACTTAGGCACTGGACTACCTTAATTTCTAATTCAGTGACGGAAGGCTGCTGGGTGTAGTCAAGTACTTGACTTGTCGGTGCGTGTGTCAAGATGGGATTGACCACTCCAGTTCAGGAGCTATGTATAGTCGTGTTTCAATTTTGTAAAACCTTGACCAGGGTAGTCCTAGTGAGGAGTCACAGGACTGATTGAGTTGAGCACGATTTGGATGATCTGATCAGGGTTGACAGTTTAACCCTGAGTCATCCTATACATAGGGATCAAAAGGGATGAATTATACAGTAACCATATTTGCGTAGGTTCTGAGTGTTGCGATTGTGACTATTCGATCTATCCAGACATCGGATACCATTGCTAGATGGTCACTTCGATTAGTATTAAAATTAGTTCCTGTGCTACCGGCTTAGGTTCGAACCTGCAGGGTCACATACATTAGAGGTTCCTATCTGATCTGATGGCTGGTGAAGAGTCCCACTGGACTGAGACTCTTCGACCAAGAATCCAAATGCTCGGAGACTCTGTGATTGAGAATTAAGATTTTCTGATCATGAGTTCCACATATTTTTGGTACCGGGGTCAAGAGTCCTACTGGTTTAGGACTCTTCGATCAAGGTTTCATATCGATGGACTTTGATGCCCGATTGCCCATCAAATTTAGATTTAGTATTTATGAGAGGCTTAATTAATGATTTGATCATTAATTAACTCAATTTAATTGAGTAATTATTTTTGGATCAAGTCCAATTGAATTGGATTCAGTTGGGTTTGACCCGATTAGGTTAAGAGTTGACCTAATCACCGAGGTGGTTTGATCCCTGATCTGATCAGGGGTTGGGCTTAGTCAATTTTTGATTTGATTAAGATTTTATTAAGACTAATTAAGTCTAATTATGTTGGGTTTAATTTAGTCTAATTATGCCTAACCTATTTTAATAAGATTGGTTCAATTAGGTTTGAAACCACCTTTGATTTATCTCCCTGCGCCACCTCACTCACCTGCGCCTATTTGAATTCACGAGAAACAAGTTCTCGTGAATTTTCTCCCATGCAAAAGCCTTCCCACGCCCCTTCTTTGTGTACCATTTGGATGGATAATGATAAGGTTAGTTGGCCATTCAAATTCAAAGGATGTTTGAATTTGAATGGGCAACAAATCCCATGCGCCACCCCTTTCTTTTGTGCGCCACTTATTCTACACGAGAAAAGATTTCTCGTAAAAACTCTCCATGCACAAAGAGGCCCACGCCCCTCTCTTCTCATGCCAAGAGTGGATAAAGATTGGTTGGTTGGCATTTGAATTCAAATTCGATTTGAATTCAAGTGAGCAACCACCTAGCTTTATCCTCTCACGCTGTAAAAATGCTGTAAAGATGCATCTTGCACTGTTTTGAAAAGAAATGAGAAGGTGGGGCATGCCATATCTGATCTTAGAGAGAAAAGGGGGCATCAGATAGACCCTCTGCATGAGAAAAGAAAAGAAAAGGAGAGAAAAGAAAAGAGAGAGTGGGCGCAAGGTTTTTCTTGGAGTACCTAGGGTTTCTGCCTAGGGTTCGGGAAGTGAGAAGGTGAGCTACGAGTGTCGTGAGCCCACCAAACTTTAAAAAGAGCTTCATCAACCTTTCAAGTATATCTGCTAACAATCTGGAGTATCCAAGGAGTCGACAGATCAAGATTGAAGGAGTTCGATCAACATCAGCCGTCGAAAGGGTTTTGCAACGAACTAACATTCGTGAGGAGCCGATCAGATCGGGAGCTTCGTGTGGATGATCCGCATAGGCCAAACATACTGTGTGGCTATGTTACGATGATCAAACCTTTCTGATGGTGATCAGACTATGGCGATCGACTACCTGCTCGAAAGTAATGTGTTCTGAACACATAACAGTAAAATATTTACTGTAGAAGTTTAAATTTTAAATTTAAATACATGCTATATATATCATATTTAGATCCTTATATAGGATTAATATATGTTAATTAATTAGATTAATTAATAATTTTTACTATAAAATTATAATTTTGAAAAAATTTTAAAATTATCGTTTTATCCCTGCTGAAATTCACTTCACTAGATCCTTGTTGTTTTATATTTTTATGCATGTATGATTTAGATTAAAAATATTTTAATCTTATATTCCATTGTAATATTTAAAAAATAAAATTTTGAAACACACATGCATATCCCAAACCTTGAATTCCAACACAAAACCTTCATGCACAAACATAAATTTTGGATTTTAAAACTAAATTTTAGATCTATATTCTTTGATGAAAGATAAGTTTTAAATTATGAAACTAATTTTTAAATTTAATATATAAGCATATATCTCATATATGTACGTAAAATTTAGATTTGAACAAAAATTCAGATCATAACATGATGTCATATATCTCATATGCAAATCATGAATCATATTGAAAATAATTTTTAGACCTAAATATGCAATCACATATCTCATATATGAATTATAAATCAAATCAAATTAATTTTTAGATTTATGCATGCATCTACATGTTGTATAAATATAAACAAAAAATTATTCTAGAACAAAATTTAGACCTATGCATGCTAATACATATCAACTATATAATCTAAAAATTAAATCTAAAATAAATTTTAGATTTAAAACAATCAACTATATATCTCATGTATTAAAAAAAATTAAATTTTAATTTTTTTTTTCAAAATATGTATGTCAATTTCATGCATATGAAACTCGTGGCTCTGATACCACTATTGAAATTTCATATCGAGATATCCATGTATGTTTCAAAATTTTTTTTCTAAATAATATAACAGAATAAAAGATTAAAATACCTTTTAATCTTAATCATGTATGCATAAAATATAAAATACAAAAATCTACTTCATATGCTGAAATTAAATACATGCTGAATTTTATGTTGAAATTAAATATGTGATCGAATCACATATCTGTTTCGTAATTTCTTTCTTCAAATCTGGATCTGAAAAAAAGTAGATTCTCTCTTACTATATAAGTGCTCGACCTTTATAGGTATCCACTCAGGATCAGTCTAGAAAAATCTTTTTTGATGTTGATCTTTTTTCTCTAAGAATAATCAACCTGCAAATCTGAATGAAGTCAGGATCACGATCAACTCTTTGATTATTTTCTTGATCTTTTCTTTTCTTCTTCTCTTGCTTTTCTTCTCTTGATAATGAAGTAATCAAGAACTAAAAAATCAACAAGCAAAGGGATGCCTAAGCTCCTCTTGGGCATGGAGAAGTGGGACGCCCAACATCTTGGGCGTTGGACTTTAACGGGAGAAGAGAGGGAGAAGAGAGAGGGGGCATGGGGAGCTTCTAAGGGAGGCATGGGCCACTAAAATTCAAAGCTAAGGAGCCTTAGGAAAGGATCCTTTAAATAAGAATAAGGTTTGAATCTTATTCAAAATCAAACAACCATTTAACACAAGTCCTACTTGTATTAAAAATTCTTATTCCTTTAGTTATTTGACCCCCTTTAGGGGATCCTTTAGGTGCCAACTTTTAAAGCCCTTGCACCCATAAATACATATGCCACATGGCTGCCATAAGATGCCTCAATCAGGTCCACACGGTCTCTTTAGTGTGTGCATGCCCAACTTGATCAAATCAAGTGGTGCCCAATCAAAACTATCAAGGAAATTGATTAAGGATTTGAATCCTTAATTCATGTGATCCAAATCCCTAGGCACCCAACATTAGAGCTCAATAAATTTAATTTATTTAAGTTATTAGCAGGTAATTAAATTTAAATTAATCTTATCAAATAAGAAATTTAAATATAAAGAGAAAATTGGGTTCAACCATGTGCTAGAAAGGTTATCCTGAATCCAATAAGATTTTTCTAAACCCAATTGAGACTTCATAAGTTCAATTGCTTATTCCAAATCTAATCTCTTTATTGTATGATCCCATAGGCTCCATTCTATCTGATCATGAGATATACCATAATTTTTATCATAGCATCATTGAAACTTCTTTTAATGGATCGAAACAGTTTCACTCTAAGTCATTAAGGATTGTCGATCCTGAGCAATCCTAATGAGCTTCACCATCCATCAGTAACACCTAACAGTATATAGTGGCAATTCAGCAGAACCAAAAAAGAACCTCAAGGTGTAGTTTACATGTGATTCAATCTCTCTATCATGAGTTCCGACTAAATGGCAGGTCATGGATAAATCATCAAATCTCATCATCAGTCATATGATAGATTCGATCAGCTTAAGTGCAATTGCGATTCTTATGAAAAAAATTTTTTACCAATCACACTGCTATGGCCACAAACTCTCAAATTTAGTCTTTCAAATCTCATAGGACTACTTCTCTCTATCAAGATCGATAGATTCTATCTAAATACATACTCTACTTCTACAGTGAATCAATTATTACCAACATCCACTACAACGACTCATTGAGACCATATTTATGTGTCAGTCAAACTCCAACAGCCTCACTATGAGTAGTCATACCATTATAGATCAAAAGACCATTCACACAACTACAGCATCGAGACAATCACTGATGATCAACTAAAAATTCAAGGGATCTCTCGTACGGTCATGCTCAGTACTAGTTGTTCTCTAACAACTACCTGCACTCGTCGCTTAGTATTTTTATACCATAGATCAGAGACTCATCTATCTCGAAGAAAGCAATCTATGCATCGATCTATTCAAATCGATCACCATCCTCATGATGATACTATGATCGAGAGTATTTAAAAATTATATATTGATAGGTTCAAGATATTATCATTAGGACACCGTGATTATCCATCAAATTTTGACTTCAATAAAAATTAAAAATACATAGAAAGTAATGAGTCGAGTCGAATCCACAGAGAAGACAGAATTTTGATTTGAAATCTTTGATTTTATAAAAAAATAAAATTTAAAAAAAAAATAATTTAAGTCAGAAAATAAAAATTAAAAGTATAAAAAATAAATCAGATACTAAGATCTACTAACTAGATCCTAGCATCTACTTGCAACAAAAATAAATAATAAGAATTTAAAAAGTATAAAATAAATTAAGTACTAAGATTTACTAACTAGATCCTAGCATCTACGTGCAAAAAAATAAAAGATAGAAATTTAAAGTACAAAAAATAAATTTTTTATTAACTAGAATTGAAATTTAAGTATAAAAAATTTAAAAATAATAAAAAATAAAATAAAAATAAACTGTAATAAAGATCCGAAGTTGATCAGTTCAATCTCATCGAAAAGATGTTTGATGATCTCTCTGCCTTCCATCGTACTCCGTTGAGCGAACTGATTTTTTTTCCTTCTTTTTTTTAGGTTCCTAAAACTATTTTATTTTTTTTCTATTTTTTTCTCACTTTCTACTTTTTTTTCTACTCCCCAAGCTTATTTTCGAACCTCTTATTTATAGATAATTTTTTTATAATTTTTTGATAGGAAAAGAAGTTTTAAAACCCTTAGAAATCATATAAAAACCCTTAAAAATTTTTCTAACCATCAGATGGAGCTTAGACAGCTCAGATCTGATCAAAAATCAATGTTTTAATCCTTATCAAAGTCAGATCGAACCACAGCCATCCGATCATGCATGGGATTGATTCTGGACCATCAAATCATGTAATTTAAATTCTTAACACAGTCGGGAGCATTCTCAATCATCCGATCGTATGATGGATCACTTCTGGACCGTCGGATCGTACAAAAACCCTTCTTATAAATCGACAATGGATGTTGACTATCGGATCTGGATCGAGATGAATTTCAGCCATTGGATCGCACCCAGAATCCTTCTCTCACTGTGAGCCATGCCTGTGGACCACGTGAAATTTTCTATGGACTATGCCCTGGCTCTGTGGACCGACCGATCGGTCCACCCTGCACCAGAGATAATATTTTTTATTTTTTAAGATATTTTGACTTGATTTTTGCTTCAATTTTTTGTCTGAAAAATTAAAAAAAATATGCATTAAATTTTTTAAAAAATTTTATCATTTTGGTGCTTAAATTGCTCAATTAAATTAACATCTATTTTTTATAAATATATCTAATTTCATATTTTTTTTTAAATTATTTATTTTTATAAAAAAATTTAATTTATTCATAAAATTAGGTTTTTAAGAAGATGTTAGCATCATAAATTACCAAAAATATCTTCAATAAATATAAAAATATATCACTTATCACACACCCCAACTTGAACTTTGCTCATCCTCAAATAAAGAAAGAATTTAGAATCAAGTATCATTTAACTTAAAATCTTAAATTTCATCAAATAATTTTCAAAAGGGCCACTGATGTTCAGTAGAGTGTAAATGAGGTATGTCATTGGGGTATTAATACTAGTCAATATGAGAGTTAAACTAAGAATACTAAACTTTTTTTAAATTTTTACTATCTTTATCTTTAAATCATTAACCTTCTTATGGATGAGTATATTGTTATTTCCGTCCTTCATTTATTGAACTCTTTTTTTTTTTTTTAACGTTATACCGCTATTGAGTATCTTAACCCCTTAAGCTTTCTGTTTGATCCCAAACCAGATGGCTTTAGGGCACTAGGTATAGAATACCCCTCGGACCTACTTGCTCGAATCAAACAGGCTACGAGTTAGCTTTACAACAAAGCTTCTTTGTCTTTCATACTTTTTGATGCAAAACTCAATGCTTGCTTAGGCAAAGAAGATCGGTTACTTAGCATGAAGTACTTAAAATTTTTTTTTAATATATGAAGAAACGTATAGTTACTCTACACAAGTCCATAAAAAATTAACTTTTCTTTGATACTGGTAGAAAAATTTAAAAATGCTCAAAGAAAACTGTTTAAGTTCTAAACTTAACTCTTTATTGAGTTTTCTTAATACTTGATCCCTCAATATCTCACAAACTCTCTGGTCTGTACATCAATTTTTTTTAAAAAAATGCTTAATTTAATTTGATTCTTAAGATAATCAGATGCTTAAATACTAAATACTAACTTACTTGAGGATTTAAAAAAAATTTTATTCTCTCTCCCTAACTTAATCGACATTATCTTCAACGGAGTAGAAAAAATGAAGGATGCATATAAAGAGAAAGAAAATGAGAGATATTATCTGATCCAAAAATCTTTTTCAAAATTAATTCTCCTCCCAACTTAGCCAAGATTATCTTCAGATCCCTACGAAAGATACTAAGTAAAACTCAATTAACCTAAACAAAATACAAAAGAAAATAAAAAGTAAAAATTGGGTTACCTCCCAAAAAGTGCTAAGTTTACCATCTTCAACCAGACAAGCACAAAACTAAAAATTAAAAACTGGGTTGCCTCTCAGGAAGTGCTAAGTTTACTGTCTCCAGCCAGACCATGCTGATTCTCTCACCTATCCCGTGTCGAATATTGGATTGATAAATTCCAATGGTTTTGGATTACTGATCTCAAGAAGATGGTCTTTGATAAATTTTAATATTTTATTACCAATCTTCAAAAAATATTTCACATCTTCATTTTTAATTGTAGTAAGGTAATTCACAAACCCATTCATAGACCTTTGTTTATCGAGAATTTTTCCTATTTATTCTTCTAAAATGCTCATGAATTGAGTTTTTGGGTTAGGAGCTAAGTTTGAAGAAATAGGCACTAAAAGGGTATCTTTTGATTTTAAACATATGTTCTCAAGTGTGATCAAAGATAATTTTAATTCTAGAAGAAGTGATTTTAAAGTGGAAGAACTGACTTCTAAGGCTGAAGAAAATGGGACTCTTGATAGATATATCTTGGATAACTCATCCGCTCTCTTCTCGTTATCACTTAGATCAATAACAGTACTGGGCTCAGGTTCTTCTATTGGGCCAGTCTCAGCACTAATCTTGTTGAAGCACGATCCCGGCTCCTCCCACGGACTTTGGGTGCAACAGAACCAGCAACGAACAGATCTAGAGACTCCTGGACTCGATCTAAGGCCCTTGACGAAATTAGCCTGGTTGTTGTCTTCTTCGTCAGCCTTTCATTCCAGATGAAGAACGCCTTTGAAATCATCTCTAAAAAATCCAAGATCTGGTACCCAACCAGATCAGGCCTGGACCGAGGTCTTCTAATTTATAAATCTTGAATTGGGATATTTTAGATAGGGAAGAAGATAGATGGAACCTGATCTTGTAGATCTGTCCTGCTACAGCCTTTCTTGTAGATCTGTTGATGGAGATCTCACCCCTACCTCAAACGACCTCAGATCAACTCCAGATCTGAGAGAAACTTGTACTAACCTCTTCGCAAGAGATTTCAGATCCTGGACCTGATATTTGGGCAGTTGCAAGAGAGGAGAGGAGCAATCTGGTTGGCAGCTGCAAGGGGGAAGGGGCTAGTGCCTCCTTGCTTTTCTTTCCTTTTTAGGACCTGGCGGCAAGAAACCCTAGGGTTTCTTGCTCCTGGGGCATGGAGAATAGCTGGAGAGAGAGAGAGAAGAGAGAGAGAGACTTGGGAGAAAGAGTTCTGTATTTTTTTGGCTTAATCAAACCTATACACAATACATGTATATATAAACACAGGGTCAAGTGACCCAAACCCAAAACTCCCTTGACCAACTCTATGGGAGATTAGGTTAACCCAAGCCCATGTACACCCATGACTCGATCTAATCTCACCTATCCTGGGCCCAGACCTGACCCATAAAGAATTGGTCCCTTGAGGCCCACATAACCTAGACCTCAAGAACCCGAAAGGCCCACAACCTTTCAACCTAGGGCCCAACTAGCCCTAGAGCCTCCATGAAGCCCTCATGAATGATGGACCTTGGCCTTAGCCTTGGTCCCCTGGGCTTTGGGCACACCACCTGGATCACAACAATCTCCACCTTGGTGTCCCAAGGCCTCAACCAGCTCTACTCTGTCCATCAGCCGCATCAGCTCAACACATCTCTGAAAGCTGTCCCGTGGAAGTACCTTCGTAAGTGCATCAGCTGGGTTCTCCTTGGTGTGTACCTTTACCAGCTCCACCTCGCCATCCTCCACAAGGTCCCTGATCCGATGATATCAAATGTCGATGTGCTTTGTCCTTGCATGATAGACAGAGTTCTGTGCTAGTAGAAGTATACTCTGGCTGTCACAGTGCACTCTAATGGCCTCCTGAGTAAGGCCCACCTCCATCAACAAAGCCTTCAGCCAAATCGCCTCCTTAGCTATTTCTGTCAGCCCGATGTACTCCACCTCTGTAGTGGATAGGGCTGTGATAGGCTGCAGATACGATCTCCAAGAAATAGGACCTCCATACAGGCTAAAGATGAAGCCTGTCGTAGACCTCCGGATATCCATATCTCCACCGAAGTCTGCATCTACATAACTGCCAATTAGCCCCTGAGCCTCCCTGGACATGTCAGAGTATCCCACTGCACCTCCTCGCTGTCCGTAGCAGATGCCAACTCAAACTGAATCCGTCAGGTATCTGAATATCCACTTCAGAGATCTTCAGTGCTCCCTGCCAGGCTGCGCCATGAACCTGCTAACCTGACTAACTGCATGAGCGATGTCTGGCCAACAACAGACCATCGCATACATCAAGCTCCCAACTCCTGAAGCATAAGGAACCTTCTCCATCTCCTGAGCCTCCACCTCAGTCTGTTGCACCATGGTCTTTGAGAGTCTGAAGTGACCGACAAGTGGTAGCTCCACCAACTTTGCTTCCTTCATCCCGAACCTCTCTAAGACCTTCTGTATGTAGCCCCCCTGAGATAGATGCAGCACCCTCCAAGTTCGATCTCTGAAAATCTCCATGCCTAGGATCTTCCTTGCAGGGCCTAAATCCTTCATCTCAAACTCCCGAGATAAGGATGCCTTCAGATCCTGCACAACCTTCCTACTCTTGCATGCTATAAGCATGTCATCCACACACAAGAGTAGGAACACCCTAGAACCATCCTCAAGAGACTGAACATAAACATAGGGATCAAACTCGCACCTGGAAAGTCCAATGCTGCACACATAGGAGTCGAACCGCTTGTACCATTGCCTCGATGACTGCTTCAGTCCGTACAGCGACTTCTGCAACAGACAAACCTTTCCCTCTGATCTTGGATCCCTGAAACTGGGTGGCTGCTCCATGTAAATCCTCTCCTCCAAATGCCCATGGAGGAATACCGTCTTGACATCCATTTGCTCCAGCTCTAAATCCTGAGCTGCTACAATGCTCAGCAACACTCTGATGGAAGTATGTCTGACGATGGGAGAGAAGACCTCGCTGAAGTCGATGCCTTCCTTCTGGGAGTATCCCTTGGCCACTAACCTCACCTTGAATCTGATACCTCCCTGCTCTAAAGGCCTTTCCTTGCGACTGTAGACCCATTTGCAGCCAATGGGCCTCTTCCCCTGTGGCAACTGCACCAATCGCCACGTCTGGTTCTTGTGGAGAGACTGCATCTCCTCGGACATCGCTTGGACCCACCACTCTCTGTCCTGGCTCTCAATAGCCTCCTGATACCTATATGGGTCTCCATTCACTATCACCAGGGCATATGACAGCATCTCCTCGAAGCCATATTGGTCTGGTTGCCTGATGGTCCTCTTGGGCTTGTGTAGGGCAACACCGATATCAGTCCTCGGTCCAGCTCGCTCCTGCTGGACCTCTCTACCTTGATCATCCATCCGAGTCCTCTCCACCTGTGGAGATACCTTAGATAGGTGCTCCACCTGAATGTCATATCCTCCAGTAGTACCTACAAGAGGCAAAATCAAAGAGGTAAGCTGTCCAGCAGCGCCCTGCTGGACCTCCTCCTACTCCTGCTGCTCCTCCATGCCTGCTCGCCTCTGTAGGACTGACTCCTCATCAAAAGTCACATCCCGACTAATAATGACCTTCTTTTCCAAGGGATCCCACAGCCTGTATCCCTTGACTCCTCGTGGATAGCCTAGAAACACTACCTTACGTGATCTGGCATCTAGCTTGCTCCGCTCACCAGCTCCAATGTGCACATAGGCCGTGCACCCAAATATTCGTAGATGGCCCCACCCAACTGTCCTCCCAGACTACACCTCCTCTGGAAGCCTGCCATCCAACCTGGTGTGAGGTGACCGATTGACCAAGTAACCCGTTGCATCTACTGTGTCAACCCAGAACTCCTTTGGAAGTCCTGCCTGCAGCCTCATGCATCGTGCCTTTTCCAGAAGTGTTCTGTTTATCCTCTCGGCCACCCCATTCTGCTGTGGAGTCCCCTTAACAGAGAAGTATCTCCTGATCCCACACTCCTCATAGTAGTCCTGAAACTCTCTGCTGGTGTATTCCCCGTCATTGTCTGACCTCAGACACTTCAAGCTCCTCCCCTGCTCTTTCTCCACCTCAGCTCTCCAGATCTTGAACTTGGTGAAGACCTCTGACTTCTCTCTCATGAAGTAAATCCAGAGTTTCCTTGAGAAATCATCAATCAGGGTCATGAAGTATTTGGCCCCATTCCTAGCTAAAACTGGGGCTGGTCCCCACACATCCGTGTGTACTAACTCCAGAGGGGCTGCACTGCGGGCTGTACTGATGTTGAACTGAACTCTCCTCTGCTTTCCCATCTGGCAAGGCTCATAGATCTCTCCTGTAGCACCATCCTCTAGATCAGAGATGAGTCCTCTCCTGCTTAACTCCCTCAGCCCCCTGTCACCCATGTGGCCTAGGCGGTAGTGCCACATCCTGTAAATTCCCTGCTGGTCCTGTGCTGCAGCTGCTGCATCAGACTCCTTCGGTCACCACAGATCCCTCCATGCGATAGAGGTTATTGTCCAACCTCCTGCCTCTCATCACTACCATAGCTCCATTGGAGATGTTTAGTACTCCGCTTCTAGCCCTACTGCTGAAGCTGTATCCACTGCGCTCCAAGTAGCCTAGTGACACCAGATTCTTTTCCAGCTCTGGGATGTGCTTTACATTTGTCAATGTCCTCACAATCTCATCAAACATTCTCACCCTGACTGTCCCTATCCCAGCCACCTTGCAAGGATGATTGTCGCCTAGAGTCACTAATCCCTCATCTATCTTGGTGTATGTCGCAAACCAAGACCTATGTGGTGTGTAGTGATGTGAGCACGCAGAGTCTAGTGTCCACTCCTCTATGTAATGCCTGTGACCATCTGATACCACAAGTAGATCATCCTCCACCTACTGCCCAGCAACTACACTCACTGATTTTGAGCCACTTCTTTCTCTCTTCTTGCTCTTCCATAGTGGACATCCTCGCTGGAAGTGCCCAAACTCGTTGCACTTGAAGCATTTCATCTCTTTCTTTTCTTTCCTGGACTTGGACCGTCCCCTGGACTTGCTTCTGCCTCTGCCTCTACATGTCCTCTCCCCTACTGCCAAACCCCCCTAGGGAGCCCGATCTCTGGTCAACTTTTTTCTTGGCTCATTAGACCTCAACACCGAGACCATGTCCTCATATTCCAAAGTCTCCTTGCCGTAGAGCAGTGTAGTCACCAAAGAATCATATGATCCTAGCAGCGAACACAAAAGCAACAGAAAATTGTCCTCCTCATCTAGCTTCACCCCGATATTCATCAACTCCGTGCATAACTGGTCAAACCTCTAAATGTGGCCAATCACATCAGATCCCTCCTGCATCCGAAGACTGTACAACCTCTTCTTCAGCATCAGCTTGTTGCACATATTCTTCCCTATATACATAGTGTACAACTTCGACCAAAGGCCCTTCGGGGTCTTTTCTTCCAGCATCAAATACAACGCCTCATCCGCCAAATATCCTTTGATCACCAAGCATGCTTTCTTCTCCAACGATGCCCACTGTCTATCTGTCATTCCCTCAGGCTTCTCATCCAAAGCCTGATCCAGATCTGCTTGCACTAGAAGATCCTCCATCCAGATTTTTCACATGAAAAAATTTTTTTTGCCATCAAACTTCTCGAACTCGACCTTCATATTGCTGCCCATGACTGGATCCAAGCCAAACAAGCAATATAAAATCAAGAAGTATAGAATATACCTTGATGGTACCTTGCTGAAAATTTTCAGCACTTGGGATCTTCAACTTCTCATGCTTGGAACCACTTCCTCACCACCGTGGCTCTGATACCAACTATTGGAGCATAATTCTGGCTCCTCCCATGGACCTTGGGTGCAGTGAAACCAGCAACGAATAGATCTGGAGACTCCTGGACTCGATCTAAGGCCCTTGACGAAATCAGCCTGGTTGCTGTCTTCTTCGTCAGCCTTTCATTTCAGATGAAGAACGCCTTTGAAATCACCTCTAAAAAATTCAAGATCTGGTACCCAACTAGATCAGGCCTGGACCGAGGTCTTCCAATTCATAGATCTTGAATCAGGGTATTCTAGATAGGGAAGAAGATAGATGGAACCTGATCTTGCAGATCTGTCCTGCTGCAACCTTTCTTGTAGATCTGTTGATGGAGATCTCACCCGCACCTCAAACGACCTCAGATCAACTCTAGATCTGAGAGAAACTGGTACCAACCTCTTCGCAAGAGATTCTAGGTCCTGGACCTAGTATTTGGGTGGCTGCAAGAGAGGAGAGGAGCAATCTGGTTGGCGGCTGCAAGGGGGAAGGGGCTAGCGCCTCCTTGCTTTTCTTTCCTTTTTAGGACCTGGAGGCAAGAAACTCTAGGGTTTCTTGCTCCTGGGGTGTGGAGAATTACTGAAGAGAGAGGGAGAAGAGAGAGAGAGACTTGGAAGAAAGAGTTCTGTATTTTTTTGGCTTAATCAAACCTATACACAGTACATGTATATATAAACACAGGGTCAAGTGACCCAAACCCAAAACTCCCTTGACCAACTCTATCGGAGATTAGGTTAACCCAAGTCTATGTACACCCATGACTTGACCTAATCTCATCTATCCTGGGCCCAGACCTGGCCCATAAAGAATTGGTCCCTTGAGGCCCACATAACCTAGACCTCAAGAATTCGAAAGGCCCACAGCCTTTCAACCTAGGGCCCAACTAGCCCTAGAGCCTCCATGAAGCCCTCATGAATGATGGACCTTGGCCTTAGCCTTGGTCCCCTGGGCCTTGGGCACACCACCTGGATTACAACAAATCTCCACTTTTAAATTCTCTTTTTAGCTAGCATCAGTATTAGCCTCACTCACCTGGTTTTGGTATGAGTCCTTAAGAATCATATCACTTTTAAGCTCAAAAATTATTTTATCATTTTCAAATTGAAGATTCTTAGGTGGGACATTGGATTGATGACTAGGTCCAAGTGGTTGGTAGGTGGGTGGATTATTTTCAAAATTCGATATTGGTTCGTTTGGCAATTAATCTAGTTCTCTCCTCATGGTAGATTCAGTTAATTGATCTATTTGTGCTTCTAGCCTAGCGAGGGATTGCTGTTGAGTCATGATCATTTGTTGGAGTTGGTTGAATCTATCATCGGCTAGATTGGTCTGTTAAGGAGATGGGTATGATGGCTGATTGTAATAGGATGGCTGAATAGGCTGACCTCTATTATAAGCATAGTTTTGGTATTGGGGTCTATTTTAAAAATTTTGCATGAAAAAAATTTGAGTTTGAGTCTGTTGGGGTCTCCAAGAAAAATTAGGATGGTTTCTTCAATCTTGATTATATGTATTTAAGAATGGGTCATTGACAGGATTGGAGTAACCTTGAGCAGCTTGAACTTGTTCTTGGATGAAAGGTGAAAACTGTGCAGCCGTAGGACATTCACTAACATGATGGGCTGGGCTAGCATAAATAGAATAAATCTTTTGATAATTAGAAAGTTGTATATATTGCATAGAAGATTGTAGATCTAAGGTTAGGCATTTATCTATAAGAAGGTCGACTTTATCTAATTTTTGGGCTAGCAGGTTCAAATCGACCTCGGTACTAGAGTCAAAATATTTGATTCCATAGAATGATAGAAATATCGATGGATTATAGGTGGAAGGAATAAAATATTCCTTCATCTACCTAGGTGGTTCTTAGAATTTCTAGCCATTTGATTATCATATTTAGTATGGATCAGTCGTTTAATTTCAGGATTAGGTTCAACTAGGTCAGAAAAAATTATACCGTGCATGTATTAGTGCAAACCCTAATATGTGTGTTGTTAAGATTTTTTTTTTAAGGAGGAGAAAAAGAAGAGAAAAGAAAGAAAGAGAAAAGTTCTAAAGGTGAGATCCTTAAGAAAAGTCTTAGACCTAAAGACATAAGATGAGAAGAATTAGTTGTGATTAAGTGTTAATTGCAATCAAGTTAGCAAATAATTAAACCTAGACACCTATGGGTTTCTTAGACCTAACAGTTTGATATAGAGTGGCTTAGCCTAAATACAAAATGGACTTGTTCTCACTTCCTTTAACTAGCCAGATAAGAGGTGGGGTCGTGGGGGTCCCCCCGTTGCTTGCCTTAGATACCAATTGAATTGGTCAGATAAGCTAACGGAATCAATTAAATAACCACGAGTCTACTTAGGAAGAGCCTTTGTAATCTCTAGCCTTAGACACTAGTTTCAGGGGTGAGTCCAAACTTACTTTGTACTTGACTTGACCACAATACTCAAACTGAACTCAATTGATCCTAGGGGCTCATGTCTACTTGATTTTAGTTAGGTTTGGATTAATGCGGGATACTGGTTGGTTGTTTTTGGACTAAGAAAGGGTGATGAGATCTCCATCTTATCTTGTTATGGGTGTTGCCCTTAAATTGATTTGAGATGAATATGCACAACCAATTTCAAACAAGGAGTTCTATGCAACTAAATTAGATGCATGAAATTAATCAAACTTGAAAGCTTACCTTGTCTCCAGCAATCATAAAAAAAAAATCTAAGATGATGAATGCTTCTAACAATTAAGTTTCTACTCTTGTCATGCAATTTTTATTAGGTTTATGTGGATGAATTTTAGGTTAATTTAAAAAATAATAATAATAATTAATACTAAAAAAATAGTTAGGATTAGGGTTAGGATTGATCTCATCCAGCAAAATTGGAAGCATTCTATCTCTTTTTTGATTTTTTTTTTCTGCACAAAGATAAAAGAAATTAAAAAGTTAGTAAGTTATATTTATAAGAAAATCAAAAAAAATTAAATATTAAAATTGGTGCCTTCTCCGGTAACGGCGCCAAAAATTGATAGGTTCAAGATGTTGTCGTTAGGATATCATGATTATTAATCAAATTCTGACTTCAATAAAAATTAAAAATACATAGAAAGTAATGAGTCGGGTTGAATCCATAGAGAAGGCAGGATTTTGATTTGAAATCTTTGATTTTATAAAAAGAAAAAAAAATTTTGAAGAAAGTAATTTAAGTCAAAAAATAAAAATTAAAAATATAAAAAATAAATCGGATACTAAGATCTACTAATTAGATCCTAACATCTATTTACAATAAAAATAAATAAGATCTACTAACTAGATCCTAGCATCTACGTGCAAAAAAATAAAAGACAGGAATTTAAAGTGCAGGAAAATAAATTTTTCATTAACTAGAATTGAAATTCAAGTATAAAAAATTTAAAAATAATAATAAAATAAAATAAAAATAAACTATAACAAAGATCCAAAGTTAATTAGTCCAACCTCATCGAAAAGATGGTTGATGACCTCTCCGCCTTCCGTCGTATTCTGTAGAGCGAACTGACTTTTCTCTTTCTTTTTCTTGGGTCCCTAAAGCTATTTTATTTTATTTTTTATTTTTTTTCTTATTTTTTATTGATTTTTTCTGCTCTCCAAGCTTATTCCCAGATATCCTATTTATAGATAAATTTTTCATAATTTTTTGGTAGGAAAAGGAGTCCTAAAACCCTTAGAAATTGTATAAAAATTTTTAGAAATTTTTCTGGCTGTCGAATGTGTTAGATGTGTGCCCTAGATGTCAGATTGGCTGACACATTTCTATACAAATCTAAGGATAAATTTATAATTTTGACTATAAATAAATAAAAGGGTTATTCTACTATCATATTGTATCTGTGATACATCTTTTGAGTTAGTAGGAATGTTAATTCATATTTTCAAGAGTTAAAAATTTAAGGTATGAATTTATATAACTAACTCATAAACAGCTCCTGACCATAGGATCATCACGAGAATGGAGATCGATCCGGAAGGTTGGTGTACGATCGCTTCCTTAGGATAGATGTGTCTTGAGTCTATGGTGTGGAGATACCAGAGCGAAAGTACAGATATTTATTGAGAATGAGAGTACTGAGCGTCACCACCTCGAGCAGTCATAAGGAAGTCTACCTTCTCGTCGATGACTAGCTCGATGCTGTAGCTGTGTATCTAGTTCTTTGATCTGAAGCGCATCGATAGTTCACCTTGAGTGTGTTATAGTTTGACTACACCATAACTCGATCTCCTAGCCATTCGAAACTCTGAGGTGTATGTTGGCTGTAGCATATTCATTGTAGAAATCAGATTGCACCAAGATGAGATCTATCAACCTCAGAAGATGAGAGTAGTCCTATGATGATCGAAAGATCGAGTCCTTAAGCCCATGGCTATGGTAGAGTGAAAGAATGAAAAAGAGTTTTCTATTGAGATTTCACATCGGACTCGGATCGATCGATTGATTCATATGACTGATGTTGGGTTTGACGAGTTTACCTTAACCCTAATTCAGTCGGGACTCATTATAGAGGAACTCAATCACACAGGTAGTTGCACCAAGAGGTTCATCTTCATTTTTGATGGGTTGCCACCATATACCGCTAGATATCACTAATGAATTTTGGGAGTAATTAGAATGATCTTGATGATCGATCATTCTAATTGTCTGAATCAGAAGAGTTCTGGTCCATCAAAAGGAGTTTCGATGATGTTGATGATGAGATCACGACATGTCCTATTACCATATTGAAATAAACCTAACTGGATCACACAAACAAGAGTTAGGGTCTGGATGTCATCAATTGAGCTAACCCAATTCGATTGATTTGGATTAGATCCAATTAGGTTCAAGAAAATCGTGCTAGCATACGATTGAGCCTAATTTTCTTCTCGTGTAATCTTTTCTATCTCGACTGAGCCAAATGTGATTTGACTCACCCAGAGAACTTTGAGAAGGTTTTTCTCAGTCTGACTGGAGCCAGTCCAGCTCAGAAAAGTCTTATCTTAATTTATGTGATGAATTTAAGACAACACCTACTAATTCCTGTCATCTGCCATTTTTGTTTTAGGACATCGATCAAACATTGACCCATGAACCTTGGACTGAAGGCCACTTGACAAGAGGTCATTGGAGAGTTTTTTGTGGAGTGTCTATCTGCTAATTTTATCCTCAAAGTGGGTGCCATAATCAGATATGGCATGCGCCCCAAGTGGATAAGGATAGAGTCCTATGAGATAAGGACTCTATGCCTTGATTGACTCAAACTGTTGGGCATCAATCTCACTGTGTTTATCCAGTGTTGGCACCAACAGTAGGAGGGTTTGGTGGGGTTCTTATTTGATATGATCAGATGACATCACTCCACCAATTAAATTTTTTTCAGAATTAATTGAAATTTTTTGATTGGTCGAATGATGTGAAACCCCTCCACTTCTTCATGCTCCCTCTGCTCCTCTCCCTCCCCTCTTCACGTCCAAGAGGTTGGGCATCCATCTGGTGCTTGTCCAAGGTGTGGTGGCTCCCTGATCAGAAGGCTGCAGGGATTTATCGAGAAGCTGCTACCCCAGCTTCAGAAGATCTTTTGAAGATCTTGCAGATCAGATCTAGATCTAATTTTTGGAGCAAAAATTTATGAGGAGAAGACGATCTAGATCCTGCTCGAGTGGATACCGATAGAGGCTAGGCAACTGCGTGGCTATTTTAGAACCTCGGATATTGCTGCGATCATTTACAGGGTAATCTAGTTACCCTAGAGGTATTTCTCTAATCCTCAAGTTTTAGATTTAATTTAAGATTAAATATCAGATAATAAGAATCAGATCGAATAGATCTTAGATCTGAAATAAAGTAGGATAATTTTTTTTTTAAATATTCTATCTCAGATTTCATTAGATCTGAAAGATCCTATAAGGAAAAAGATAGTTTTTCCTTCAAGATGGAGCTTGGACAGCTCAGATCTGATAAAAAATCAACCTTTTTAATCTTTATCAAAGTCGGATCGAACCACAGTCATCCAATCACGTTTGGGATTGATTCTGAACCATCAGATCATGCAATTTAAATCTTTAACACAGTCGGAAGTATCCTCAGCCGTCCGATCGCATGATGGATCACTTCTGGGCCGTCGGATCACGCAAAAACTCCTCTTATAAACCGACAATGGATGCTGACCATCGGATCTGGGTCAGGATGAATTTCAGTCATTGGATCGCATCCAGAATCCTTCTCTCACTGTGAGCCATACTTATGGATTGCGTGAAATTTTTTGTGGACCGCGCCC
Source organism: Elaeis guineensis (assembly GCF_000442705.2). NCBI lineage: Eukaryota > Viridiplantae > Streptophyta > Magnoliopsida > Arecales > Arecaceae > Elaeis > Elaeis guineensis. The sequence continues at coordinate 54,100,384 of NC_025994.2, forward strand.
TAGCTCTGTGGATCGACCGACCAGTCCACCATGCATCGGAGATAATATTTTTTTATTTTTTAGGATATTTTGGCTTGATTTTTGCTCTAATTTTTTATCTAAAAAATAGGAGAAAATATGCATTAAATTTTTCAAAAATTTTTCATCATTTTGGTGCTTAAATTACTCAATTAAATTAACATCTATTTTTTATAAATATGTCTAACTTTATATTTTTTTAAAATTATTTATTTTTATAAATAAATTAATTTATTCATAAAATTAGATTTTTAAGAAGATGTTAAAATCATAAATTATCAAAAATATCTTCAATAAATATAAAAATATACCACTTATCATATATATATCTTTAATTCTCAATACTTTAAGAATATGTATCAAAATATTAATTTTATACATGATTCAAGAATACATATACTTGAATGAAAATCAAACTTATCCTTTATTGATCAAATCAATAAATTAAGTATAAAATTATATCCTAAATTTATTACAATGTATTAGTCATATTGGCTTATAGGACATACATCTAACAGTTTCGATCAAATCAGGAATCGAACACCCTTAGTGATTAGGCCATCTCATAATCTAATTACGTTAAATCAAATTGAATTCAATTTAATTAAATTTGATCCAAACCTCAATGTTCAATCAAATTGAGCTAATTAGCAATCTAATTACTAATCAATTCTTCTACAATTTACTAATAATTAGCGAATGAATTTATTGTAACTCTTGTATATGGTTAATCATCAATCGAATTGACTATTATATCCAAGAACGATTCTTAATTGTCGATCAGCTATATAATCAGTCAAAAAAAATTTTTGAGTGTGACCTCATAGGTTTGAACCTAAGTCGATAATATAGTAACAATCTTCCTATACCAATCAAAGTGATCATCTAGTAATGGTACCCAACATTCAGATAGGTCGAAAGATTGTAAAGTAATATTCAAGATCCTATTAGTATATGGTCACCGTATAATTTATCCCTTTGATCTAAATGCTCAAGATGATCTAGAATTTAATTATCAACCCTGATATGGTCATCTACATTATATTTCAATTTTTCAAATCTATCTTATGAATTATCCCGATCGAGGTTTTACTGAATTGAAACACATTGATATATTAACTCCTATTTATTTGGAGGGATCAATTCCATCTGGACTCACACACTGACTTCACAAGTACTTGACTGTGTCCAAAAATTTTTTATCACTAAATTAAAAATTCAGATAGTCCGATATCAAAGCACAGTGAGCTGCTTATAAATTACTATGGTGATCTCAGGTTGGAGGGACATTTATACCCATATCCTTCGCGAGCTACTCTTGACAATAGAGTACTCAACAGTTGGTCACGTTCAGTGAGATGTACTCCTACGTCTCACTTGCATACCAGACTAGTATCTCCATATTCCTTGGTTAAGAGGATAACTAACACACATGGTACACAATGACCTATACTTGATATAGCTATCGTCTTAATAATAGCATATCATTTGGTCATAAACAATGTTTAAGGACTCAATGATATATCCTCTTATATCGATTCAAATAGTCCTAAGGACTTTATCACAAAACAGAAGTTCAAATAAGATGTACACAAAGTGATGAAAAAATTAAAATTATATTTATTAAATTAATAATTTATATATAATTACAATGATTAGCACAACTATCAATAGACTGATGATTGATTTTGAGATACAACTTCCAATAGAGCTAAAGTCTCCAATTTTGATGCTTTGTAAACTGGAGTACATTCATGAATTGGCTGATAAAAGTTGATTCATCCATGACAAAGATGGTACTACTATCTTCACCATAGGACATTAGAATATACTATGACCTTGAATATTGGATTTCAATTGTAGAAACAAGTCTTTCAAATAATCCTGCTGTTAAAGTTGAAGATGCTACACATTGCTCAAAAAATGGCCTTACTATAGTGGCTGCTTCTCTATAGTTGTTTTCTTTGATAGTGACATGATGGCATCTATGCAATTGTTCCATCAAAAATAGTGTATCATGACTATGTAGTGTCCTACCAGAGATAATGTAACAATGACTACATAGAGTCCTAGCAAACATGCCAGAATACTTATTGCTATCCTTTCAATCTTATTCCAGATGAGCTAAAAAACTTGGGATCCTTAAGGAACTCAAGATTATTGGGAAATTTGATTGATCGAGGCTGAGGATACATCACTAAGCTTGTCTATATGAGGTTTTCATGCATGCACGGACATGCCACCAACATCAAGCTAATCTGAAAGAAATGGATGGAATGAAGGATAGAGAGCAACATAGGTCCAAGTGCCTTGACCTTCAATATTTTTTACCACTATCATACTACAATTCAAAGAAGATAGAACTTGTTAGGAGTGTAGCATTGGGCGATGATAGAAAAGTATAGTATTAGGCTATAGTACGATATAGTATTAGGCTATAATAAGAATGTATTACTAGATTATAGTAGATAATCTAAGTTGCACTTACTCCTAAGATAAATATTTAAGATAAAGATAAAATAAATATAAATTGATTGGATTGATTGCTGAAAGGTCAATACAAAGTAGAATTCTACATTTTTTTATACTAATATGTAATAATTATCCACTCCAATAATCATTTTCATTGTCTGTTCTCCATTTCTGGTGGTTCTGATAATTGTTACCAACTATCTTCCCACTATACAGTTCGAATGTACATAAGAATGATCATTTTGCAAGTGCCAAACTGATAATCATGTCTTATCTACTTTTAGCACAATTTATATTAGCTTATATTGATCTAAAATATAATTTTTTATTTTTAAAAATTTAAAATTAATATAATTTTTTTTGATCTTCTACCTACCTATAGTCAAGGCTTGATCAATTTTTTTTCTTTTCGCTAAACCAGATGGTTCACATCCATCTACTGTGAGCACAACCAATCAAATCAGAAGATAAAATAATCTTAAATTGAGAGAGGGCAGAAGAAAAGCCGTCCAAATAATACCACTAGAATGATCTGCCAACTAACCTGCCACCCGGTCCGTCACTCTATGCGCCTTGATATATATGAATAGCCACAAATGACGCACAAGCTATCATTAAATTTTGTATATCCATGTGTAGGGGACAATCACCATCTAATCACTGACTTGTAATCCAATTAATGGTAGTCGCCGAGTCATCTTATAAGATGACATGACTAGATCTCAAAATTAAGACTGCATGCTGGATTCCTTCGCAAGCTCTCCTCAATTCAATCTCTAGAACAGAAATATCAAAAAGTTGCGTCCCGCCTTAATCCGGCACCTTCTAACTTTATCACTGAAACTGACTTCGAGAAAACTTGGGAGTTAGGGCTCCCAAGATATGAAAATCATCCCAGGACCAGCAATCATTGAAGTGGAGATCCAGTTGTCGCTAGCCATGAAGGAATTCCCAACGGTGGATGTATCCTGACTTCAAATGTACTTGCACAAGAACTCTTTCCACCACAAATCTTGGTGACTAAGTACAATTTTCAAGTGGCCAACTATTTTTAGTAACCAAATAAATGCTCAATAGCTTCCCTCTAATATTGTTCCTATTAGCTTTTAACCAAAAAAAATTTTCAAAGCTTGATCTTTCACCTGTTTATCCAAACTAAAGCTTAATTATATTTATTCGGTCTAGGTCTCCATACTTGGTATAATTTCATAGCTAAATTCTATCATATGATTCTTGCATGCTTTAATTCTATCAACTTAATCTGTGTAGTGTAAATACTGTTGAACAGAGAATTTTGTAAAAAAGCCTCCATGTGAAAATTCTTCTTGTTAATACTATCATCATTAATAATAAATAAAAATAACAGGTTTCCATAATGGTGCAAAACGAGCAATAAACTTTGATGATGATTGAATGTTTTAATACCAATGTTATTAATACTTATTTTCACATGGCACTTGAAGAATTTGTGCAAATCGAGCCTCTATTTAGATATATATAGTAAATCAATTGGGCACTAAAAAGATCTTAGCTACTCATGCTAGACCAAAAAAATCCAAAAACTACCTTCCCATTCTTCTGGGCGTGGTCTGGATCATTGCAAAATATCAACACATATCTTGGAAGCATTATCTTGTGATAATAATTGATCATACATTTATTCATTGCACCTACTCTGCAGAGGTATGGAAAGGATTTATACACAGCTACACCTCTGATCCTCCCCTTCGCATTGATCACCTCTGGGATGAATGGATATAGAAGCAATGTAGTTCAATAAAACTAGGACACCGGCAGCCATTGCTTCTGTGACATTATGGTCTCTTTGGAAAGAAAGAAACAATAAATTATTTGAAGCTGAAGCTGCTACCCCCAATGAGATTGTTCGGACGATATTATTTTTGATAAAAGATTGGACCAAAAACGCCCAAGGGGAAGAGCTATTTTCTTCCTTCTCAACCGGTTGCACAGGCAGTTCCAACGTTGTTCCCACTTAACGCTCTCTTTATCCCAAACCCCAATGAATTAGTAACAATCTTCTACTGGCGCCAACATCATCCATATTCATTCTGGTTGATTTTTATGTTGGTGGAAGGAAGCTTGAGGTACCTCAAAAGTCTGGTTAAGAGTCATGGATGCTAAGAGGGGCACGTATTCTCAAGTTTTTCTCTTCGTAGGAACCGAACTCCTTGGGTGATGGGACATTTGCAAGCCAATCCCCTTTCAATTGTCTGCTTCTTCTGGCACGAAACAGCTTTATATAAATTTTTGTGCACCTTGACGGGAATGGTCTCACTGAGGGACAGGGTGTTTTCTTTTATTCTCTCCTACATCTTCGTGTGCCTGTTAGGTTGTATCTATATTTAGTATATAATATTATCATAAGAGAAAATACTTTATTTTTTTTATTTATCTCAAAAAAAATTTATGATAATAATATTAATATTTAAAACACTTGTAGCACACAAAAATCATATGTTTCATTTGAATTTTTATTCTGAGCAAATTCTACATCACAATGATAATACAGTGAACCTTTAGTGTGCCAACATCTCTAACGTCTAAATTTCCACAATTATCAAAGCGAATCCTGATAACTTCGATCAACGTAATCAATAAATTCCCTTGCATTTTCTGCTTTTAATTTTGCAAATATCAGCAATTATTTGAGATAGCCAAACAGAATCGCCACATCCCATCCCAGGATAGAGATAAAATTAATTCATAGATACATTTGAAGGCGCGACCATCAGATATATACCGTCCCGTACAACCAGGGCTATCATATCGGTGGCCCGCGAAATTCCGCGATCGCCAGTGGAGCCCTGTCCGTTGCTTCTGGTAAGAAACACAAACCAACGCGCCCACACTGTTGCTATGTGGCGGGCTAAATAAAAAGCCATGGTTTGGCCCCCGGAAAACACCTTTCTATTTTTTGAACAAATTCGGTCATTCATTTATAACGTGGGAGCCTTAAAATACCATTCGGATGGAGATCAAAATGTTCGAGAAAAAACAAAGGAAAAATATCTGAAAAATCGACAACTCGTGTTCCGACCGTGTCTCGACAACCGCCTGCCACCCTCCACTTCGCCACCCACCCTTCTCTCCTACCCTTGTTTCGGTCGCCATACCTGTCTTTCTTGGAAAAAACGGCATAGAGAAGAGAGAAAAAACGAAAAGGGGAAAAGAAATCTAGGGTTCCGAAACCCTAGATTCTCCCTCATTTGCATCCAATTTCTGATTCCTTTGGTTCCTTTTGTTCTTTTCTCCTCTTATATCGATCAATTCATCACGATAAGGAGGAGGAAGAACTGGATTGGATTTGCATATAGGAAGTATACCGATTCGTAGATTGCTTTATTTATTGGATGTTTTCGAGGGATTCATGGATTCCGAAAGGTCCTCGCCGGAATGCCTCTGCGCATCCTGCCCCTGCTGCTCGCCGCCATCCACCATCTGGCGCCGATCCGTGAAGCGCAAGCTGGATCCGGCAGAGGATGAGACACGCGGCGACCCGCCGGTGGCTGGCGACGTCGCCCGGGTGGAGGTGGCGAACGAGGTGGCCGCCCTCCGGGAGGCGCTGGCGACACAGCAGCAGACGATCCAGGAGCTGTGCGTGGAGCTGGAGGAGGAGCGGAACGCGTCGTCGACGGCGGCGAGCGAGGCCATGTCGATGATCCTCCGGCTCCAGCGGGAGAAGGCCGAGGTCCAGATGGAGGCCCGCCAATTCAAGCGCTTCGCCGAGGAGAAGATGGCCCACGACCAGCGCGAGCTCGCCGCCCTCGACGACCTCCTCTACAAGCGCGACCAGGTCCTCCAGTCCCTGTCCTACGAGCTCCAGGCCTGCAAGCACCGCCTCCTCAGCTACGGCATCGCCCCTGATGCGGACGATTACCCCCAGACCCCTGCTGCTGCCGCTGCTGACAGCCCTCGATTCGACGACCTCCTGGCCGACGACAATTACCCTCAGCTGAGATGCAACATCCCAGGCGATGACAATTATATGGATGCCACTGATCTTGACAAATATGCTTTTGGGGAGACCCCGACCAAGGAAGAGGAGGAGCTCCAGAACCTGGAACATCGGACTTACCGGCTCGCGACGACATCTGATGGCAGCCATGTGATGGAGAAGGGCGTCGTGGGGCAGTCCCCATGCCGGCCGGGCCATTTCCGACAGCCCTCTCCTGATAGCTGTGGTTCGTACTCGTTCCCCGGTAGGGATGATGGGCAGGAGGAGTTCAAGAACCAGGATGAATTCCCGGTCACAGTGGATCGCCCATTGGATGATGTCGGTGGGGACGATGCTGCGAGTGATAGGGTGTACACAATTGATGCAGTGCATGGGGTCCTGAATGTTGGGGTATGCGAGGGCCATGAGGACACACCGAGGGAGAAGAGGAAAAGAGACAAACTAGATGGAGAGGAGGAGGAAGGGGCGACAGACATAAAGAAGCTATACAAGAGGTTGCAGGCACTGGAGGCTGATAGAGAGTCGATGAGGCAGGCCATCATCTCGATGCGGACAGAGAAGGCTCAGCTGGTGCTGCTGAAGGAGATTGCTCAGCAGCTTTGTAAGGAGGTGGCACCTCAGAGGGAGATCGTCCAGAAGAAGCCTTTGATCACCAGCTTTTCAGTCATTTCTGTGGTCAAGGTAATTTATGTGGTTTTGTTATTTGTTGCATTTTAATTGAGCGGTTGAACGAATTGTTCTGCTTTAGCATATGATTTGTTTGTTTGTTCTTGGAATTGTTTGAATATTTGGAACTGTCAGACAATTCAATTTCGAAATTGAAATTAGTTCCCACTCTTGTATTAGATACATGTTTTTGCAGCATAAGGTTGCATTACTTTCTAGTAGATTTAATTACTCTTCTAGTAGATTTAGGTATGGAATTGTTAGCATTTGAGGGTTGCATTACCATTCTTCTAGCTGGTCGGGCTGCCCATGCTATGATTATGAACTTGTATCAATAAGTTAAGATGCATGCACTTTTAGATTCTTGGCACTGCCATCTCCATTTTCTTTCCATTAGTCATGTGCTTGGATTGGTACGAGGAGATGCTCTTAGATATTTACTTTTAGATATCTCTTCTACTAGATGTAAAAAAAAAAAAAAGGGAAGAAGAAGATTCAACCATATAACACAGATGGTTGTTGATTAAATTTCTATAAATGATATCTTCATTTAGATGTGTAGTAACTAGTTCCACAATGCTTAATCTGACATTCTGGCTGTTAAGATGGCAGTTTTGTTGAATTGTAACCCTAAGCCTTGAAGCACATTTGAAATCACACACTTTTGATGATTTTCCAAATTGATGCTAGGGATGTGCTTTCTTTTATATCACTCAGAAAAATTTTTATCTCATTGTTGATATGTTTGCAACTAATCTAAAGCTCAGATCATGGTTTGAGAAAGAATAAAATTGATACAAGCTATCTGTCTATCCATAGCACTGTACATTTCATTATTAAACTCTGAACATGTTAGCAGTCTCATTTTATTCTTCAAGATACATCAGTGCTTGTATAGAAATAATGATGCAAGATACTGCATTATCATTAAGTGCTTTACTGGATTTGGTATGACTATTTGGCAGATTTTATGCACCATAAACTGCTATAATTGGTTGTGATTGGTTTCTGCAAGCAAAATTTTTTCATCGTATGTCATATAATTCTTTTTGGATTTTTGTTGCTTTCCTGTATGTCTAACTTCTTATGTTTCTTGTCATTCATCCAGTGGATCGTATCATTGGTTTTCTGGAGAAAGAAAGCAACTCGAAGCAAGTATGTTCACATGTTATGTGAAAATGATATTGCTGTACTTGTAAGCCTTACGGTGCTTACTGATGTTTTAATTTTTGTCAGGTATACATTTGGGCATTCAAACAACAATGTTGGCTTATTGTTGCTGTTAGAGAAATCACCTCGAATGAGCCAGTGGAGATGTCTCACGACAACAGAGGGCTGATTGCAGCTAGTAGATATATGCCTCCCTGGCTGTATTCCTAAAAGCATGTGTCATTGTTCTAAAACATGGAATAGAAATTGATTAAACTACTGTGTTTGGAACTGCATTGTTTGGTGGATCTCATGCGAGCTTGCCATTGGATATTTCTTTTTGTTTCTCTCTGTAACTATTTCTTCTGGTTTGATTGTCTTTCACATCGCTTGGAGTTGATGTTTGACTTGTTAAAGTGAGACAATGCATCTTTGACATTTTGATGTATAACAAAGTGATATTAATTTTCCAATGAAGCATGAAATCCTTTGTGTTTATCAAAGTTTCATCATTACAAGCGAGAATTTTATCTTGATGCATACAAGGTTTTGGTACTTGGGCCCTGTTCATGATCTCCTTGTTGGTCCCTTAATCTGGCTAACAGCAGAAGTTTTACCCTTTTATATTCTTTTTATATGACGAGAATTTTCTAGAGATATATCATGCTTGTTATGATTCTGAATAGGTCGTACAATATCAATAGTTGAGGGAGTGCACTTTACTTCCAAGATTCATTATTGCAGGTTATTTTTAGAACGAAGCTAGTTTACAAGACAAACTTGGTATTGTTCATTAAGTTTCATCCTTGAAAGTTAAATTCTTGCAAAGACAGACAATTTTATGCCAATCTGTTGCTGACAGGCTTGAAAAAATTGAGATTAATTTGCTTCAGATTTGACAAAGTCTGTTCTTTTTCTGTTGTTTGTTTGTATTCTTGTTAGTTTGAATCTATGAGTAGTAGTGCTGAAGCTAAATGTAATGCCAGAATGTCCGTATCCATAATTATTTTGTTTAATGAATATAGTTATGAATATAAATATTAATCAGATATATAAATTTATACTCATCTTTATTTTAAATAAATATGAATAAAAATTAGATATTAAAAATATAAATATAGATATAAATCGTATAATTAAATTTTATAATCATAAAATGAAAAATATTATTAAATAGATAGTAAATTAAGTTAATAATATATTTTTGTAGGTATATATTTTTATTAAAATTTTATGAATGTTATATACAATTAAATAGGATTATAAATAAAATCTGATATTTGAATATGAATTAGATAGTTATGAACAGAAAAAAAAAAAAAAAAAAGAGAGGAATGTGGATATGGACACAAGTATTAGATGATGCTCAAATTTGTATCATTATTAGTATAGATTTGGATATAAAAATAGTTTTGGATGGATATTATTCTATTTATTTTTATCTTTGCTAAAAAACGTAGATGATAATGCATTCTTAAATCTAAACATTTGGGTCTGCTTAAACTTCTGGTGTTATGATCCGGCTTGGCCGTTATCTCCGAGCTATCTGAAGGGTGGTGCATGGTGAACGGATGAATCGAAGTAGTTCATTTTCTTGAAAATATAATCAATGGCTAAGCTTAACCATTAATTAATATTTCTGTCAAAAAAGCAAGCTGCTCCGAAGCAGCCCATGTGTGGCCCGAAATTCAACTTTTCAACACAATTGAGCTCCAAATAATTATAAGTGAAAAAAACTGATATAACATAGAATGTGCTAGTTGTTATTTATAAATTATTTGTTTATTTTAAAATAAAACTACTATAAATTTTTGTATAAAATAATATATTACAACCATGATATAAAAGTATAATGATGAATATCTAAAATGTGTGTGTGTGTAGAGAGAGAGAGAGAAGAGAGAATGGCCTCTGATTAGTTTTTTTTTTTTTTTTGCTTTTGTTTTTCTTGAGATCGAAGTGAAAATGATGTTTGGCCCGGATAGAGATGAGGATACGATTAAAATTAAATTGTTGGCATCCAAACCCAATGACTGCCAACTCAAGTACCTCTCCAGAACAAATTATCCAGAAGCTTGACTTCATATCAAAAACTAAATTAATAGGCTTGAGCTTGGTTCATTTACAAAACTTTGCCCTTGGGATCTATATCCAACAATCAGGTAGGGTCATGTTGTTTGGTATCCTTGAGGGTCACGATGCTATTTAAAATTTTTTCGATAGCGTAGCTGATGGCACAGATATTTAAAATTTTTCATTCAAACACCCAGATGTACTAAAATCCTAATATCCAGAAATCCTTGATAATAACAATCAAAGCATAGATTTATAAGAGGTATTCGAAGCATACCTTTTGAATTCTGATTTGGTGAAGAATTATTTTCACAAAAGTACACAAGTGTCTGCCCTCCAACGGTGATCCACAGATAAATCGAACCAAGGATAACACTCCTTCACCTTGCTTCAAGAATTCTAACTCTTAGAACTCAACCAGCCTCCAAATGATCAGATCCTCCTCCAGACCTGAGTTTGGATCTCTTAGAACCTCCTTTGGACCTTGATCTCCTTTTCTAAGAGTTCTTAAATCCTCTGTCTTATTAGGAATAGACTTGTCTTAAAAGAACAAATCTTATCCTAAAGACCTAGAGTTGTAAGAGAGGGAGAGAAGAAGTGGATAAGAGTTGTAAAAATTGAATGATCAATCTATCTGCCGCCTCCTATTTAAAGAACTAGAGGGAGCGCCAAATAAGAAGTCACGCCTCAAATGAATCGCCATATCATGATAACATATCAGAAAATTGAGAATCTTCAAGCAGAAGGACTCATTAGACTCGATACATCGATTCATTTCCTCTCTTATGCGCACATCAGAAAGAGATGCAAATGTGGTGCGGACATCAGAGCCATCAGAAATTGGCGATATGATTTGGATTCGATTTGGATCGATGAAACTCTATTAGTTTGACTCTACTTTAGTTATTTATTTTCAGTCAATAAAGTTATCTTGATGTATTTAGTTTTGAATCTATAGGACCATACTTGGGTTCATATTGGGTTTGTCTACATCACCTTTGGAGCCACAACTCTCCACACGCCTAGGGAGAAAATATGCATGTCAGTATGTGTCGTGCCCAAGGATCCTAATGCTAAGTTGTGCCAAGCATCAAGCACCCACATGAAATTTCATTTCTTTCCTAGGATTTCTTAAGAAATTTTGGCTACCTACTTGTTTTGTTGAAGGACTGATTTTTTTTCTATGGTAGATTACTTTATTTGAAAATCAGATAAAATGCTTTACTTTTTTGTGGAAGGACTGATTTTTTTTTTGTAAAAAGTAAAGGATTTCTAAAGAAATAGGACCCCTAGGGTCCTATATAAATCTTTGTATTTTTCATGAAGAAGATAATGAATGATTTTACAAATCCCACAAATACTTGTGTCAATTGCCCCGAGAGGGAGAGGGTGTGAGACCCAAAATCGTTCCACAAGGGGAGGGTGTAAGGCCCACTTTCTTTCCTATCATTTTAATCATCTTTTTGAGATCCAGTATTCCTACGACTCCGATTCGACTTCACCATCTATCCGTGCAAGCCTATCCTATCAAGAGAAGATCTATCTCCTTCAAGATTTTCGTCTATCGTGATGAGAGAAAAGAATGATATCTTATTCTACAAATCATATCCTGTCAAGAACCTTCGATCCTTTTCAGTTGATCTTTGATTTCATTTTTTTTGTCACATCCGACATTGGTAAAAATCTAGTTCTTTATTAACGGATCTATTTAGTTAAAAGATTAACAGCCTTAATCGGAATAGTTTCTTAACTATCATGATCCGAATTCTTATCATCTTCTCGGATTTTCTCATGAGTTAATATTTTATTCTCTCTCATCCCATTCATATTTTTTTTTGTATTTACTCATGAGCATATTTAATTTTTGCTATCTGTTTATATACTTTCTTATTGCTAGTTGTTTACTAATCTCTAGAATGGCATTCATCTACATCATTTAGATTGATCTCACTTTAGTCTCATATCAATCAATTATGCCTCTTGAGCAGAGTATAGGCAACATATTGTCTGTCCTAAGAATAATGATGTCCCTGATCAGACGTGATTTGTTGTTGATAAACAGAAGAGAGCTTGATCTTTAGGATTGATTTCTTTCTTTTTTTGTTAGGATTATCTTGCATCAATTTGGTATTAGAGCCAGTTGATTAGGACTTTAGTTTAAATTCAGTAATTTAAATTTCTATAAGTTAAATTTTTATACTTTAAATTTCGTAATTTTTTTTCAGGTATTTTAATTTTCTTATTGCACCTTATTCCAGTATCTTAGATTTGTATGACCACTAGATCAGGTACCCAGTACTAACGTCCTATTTCCCCATCCAATACCAATATGGACTCCAATACAGCAGCCATCATTAATGCTCTGACTGAAAAGTTTGATGACATGAAAAATTTTATAAAAGTCATGAATGAGAGAATAGTAATATTAGAAGAAACTAGACAGAAACAACCTGAGTTTGAGTCTCTCCGACTGCCTATAGGACAGAGAGGTAGGAATCTAGAACTAGATCAACCTATAGAGGCATGCCTGTATCATATCCAGTTCGACCAAGATGAGCATATCCTTAGGAATGTGAAGGTCGAAGCTCCAAATTTTGATGGTTGTCTAGATTCGAGAGAGTACCTAAACTGAAAATCAGGCATGGATCGTTACTTTGGATGGTACGAAATATCTGAAGCAAGGAGAGTTAGGTTTGCTAGGATGAAGTTGGTTAGACAAGCTCGATTTTATTTCAACCAGAGAAGATAAGATTTGATAAAAATCTAGGATGAGATGAAAGAGAAATTCAAAGAGAAGTACCTTCTCACCTCCTACCAACAAAGATTTTTAGATCAATGGCAGAGACTTATTCAAGGGAATAGATCGGTCACTGAGTACATTACGAGATTTGATGAATATCTCATGAGATGTTGAGTTATCGAAGATAGGATTGTTACTTTGTCTAGATTTAGAGCTGGATTACGAGAGGATATCCAGCGTGAGCTCTTTTTGCGAGAGGTAACCACGTTAAAACAAACTTATCAACTTGTCTTAGACTTTAAGAGATTTTCTAGATATTCGACTCTCCATCGTCCTGAACTCAATCGAGTAACCCCTACTAGATCAAGACCCAATATTAACCAAACTCCTAGTAATGGACCTCCACCTACAAATTCTATTGGAAAAAAAGAAGATAAAGGAAAAGAAGCTATAGAAGAGTTATCAAAAAGAAGTAGTTCTCGATCCCATTGCTTCAAGTGCCATGGTTACAGTCATTTTGCTGCACAACGCCCCAACTGATCATTATTAGTGAAAGAATTAGAGGAAGGAACTTTAGTAAATATTTTAAGATAAAGTTTATGAAGCTGATTCAGACTTAGTCGAGCAGTTTAAGAGTACCGAGGACATCTTAGGTTATGTTACACTCAAATCAGACCTTAGGCTTAGAGTCGTTAGGTATGTTCTAGCATAAATTAAGAAAAGTGAAGACTGGCATAGGATCTCTATTTTTTATACTTTCATAAAATTTGATGATAAAATTTGTAAGGTGATCATTAATAGCGATAGCTGTATCAACACTATCTCCACTGACTTGATTAAGTGATTAGGATTAACTCTTGTAGATCATCCTAGCCCATACCATATGTCCTGGATAGATTCCTCCTCTATTCCTATCAAATTTAAATACTGTATTCTCATCCATCTTCATTCCTATCAGGATTATGTGTGATGCGATGTCTTATCCATGAAAGTCAGAAGTATCATACCAGGTCGGCCTTGGCTATTCGACAATGATGTTACGATTTATGATCGAACCAACTCCTGTAGTTTTACTCATCAAGGTAAGAAGATCATGATTAATCCTTCCCCACCTAAAGCTACCAATAGAAAGATAGGCGATGGACCAAAGAAAAACATCAAAAAGAAAAGCCTCCATCTGATAGGTGCTAAAGAATTAGAGACGACCATAAGTGAAAGATCACCAATTTGGATGTTTGCTGTGAAAGAAGTTCATAAAGACCCGGAGATAGATTATCTCAAGGAAGTAGCTAGTCTTTTTAGTGAGTTTCATGATGTCTTCTCTGAGGATCTTCTAGATTACTTACCATCTATGAGAAATATTCAACACGTCATTGATTTAGTTTCTAGATCTATCCTATCCAACTTATCCCACTATAAGTTGAACCCTACTAAGCATGCTGAGCTACAAAGACAAGTTGGAGAGTTGATAAAAAAAAAGGTTCGTAAGAGAGAGTTTGAGTCCTTGGGTGATTTCTGCACTATTGACTCCAAGAAAAGATGGTACATGGAAGATATGCATAGATAGCCATGCCATTAATAAGATCATCTTTAAGTACCGCTTCCCCATCCCTAGGTTAAATGACATGCTAGATATGATGGCCGGAGCTACTATTTTCTCTAAGATTGATCTTAAAAGTGGTTACCATCAAGTAAGGATTAGATCGGGAGATGAGTAGAAAACTACTTTTAAGACAAAAGATGGTTTATATAAGTGGATGGTGATGCCATTTGGATTATCCAATACTCCTAGTACTTTTATGAGCTTGATGAACCAAGTACTACGACCGTTTATAGGAGTGTTTATAATCATATACTTTAATGATATTTTGATCTATAGTCAAACTAGGGAGGACTATCTAGACCATCTCCGAAGAGTGTGCTAAGTTCTTAGAGTAGAAAGTTTGTATGCCAATCCTAAGAACTACGCTTTCATGACAGACTGTGTCATCTTCTTAGATTTTGTTGTTGCCCCCGATGGTATATCTGTCGATCCTAAAAAGCTTAGAGCAATAATTGAGTGGCCGATACCTAAGAGTGTGCATGACGTATGGAGTTTTTATAGATTAGCAATCTTTTACTATATGTTCATAAAAGAGTTTAGTACCATAGTTGCTCCCATCACTGACTGCATTAAAA
The DNA here is from genome assembly GCF_000442705.2 of Elaeis guineensis. Lineage (NCBI taxonomy): Eukaryota > Viridiplantae > Streptophyta > Magnoliopsida > Arecales > Arecaceae > Elaeis > Elaeis guineensis. Next base: position 54,115,656 of record NC_025994.2, read on the forward strand.
AAGAAGATTTTGAATGGACTAAGGCAGCCAATAGAGCCTTCCTAGACATTAAGAACAAGATGACTCATGTCCCAGTCTTATGTTTATCTGATTTTTTCAAGATTTCTGAAGTAGCATGCGACGTGTCAGGAGTTGGGACTCATGGTGTCCTTAGTCAAGAAGATCATTCAGCAGCATACTTTAGTGAGAAACTTAATGATTCTAAACTCAAGTATTCTACCTATGATAAGGAGTTTTACTCAATAGTTCAAGCTTTAAGATACTGGAAACATTACCTACTACTGCAAGAATTTATTTTGTACTCTGACTATGAGGCCCTCCGATTCTTGAATTTTCAAAAGAAATTGAATTATAGACACGGTAGGTGGGTCGAGTTTTTATAAGTCTATATTTTTATTTTAAAATACTATGCAGATGTAGAGAATCGCGCTGCTGATGCTCTGAGTCGTCATCATATTTTGCTATCCACCGTTAGTATAGAAGTTGTTGGTTTTAATAAGATTAAAGAAGATTATGAGGAGTGTCCAGATTTTGGTAGCATACTTACCACTTTATATAAAGGGCCATCTAGAGAATATAGTAAATACACCCTTCAGGATGGTTACCTATTTAGAGGAACTAGGCTGTGTGTCATCCGTACATCTTTAAGAGATTTTTTAGTTTGAGAACTACATGCTAGAGGATTAGCTGGATACTTTGGTAGGAATAAAATCATAGAGTTGGTAGAAGCTCAGTTCTTTTGGCCAAGCTTAAAGAGAGATATTGTTCGAATCGTTGCCCAGTGTAGAATGTGTGCTGTTGGGTATAAAATATCCCCCAGCTGAAGATCGTAACAGGAGTGACCCTCCGGGGATCCTACGGACTTCCGACCTCCGACGACATCTCTCCAAACCTCTCTGACGGTCGAGCCTCTGCAACACTCCCAAGTTTTACCGACGGATAAGCTCCCACCAGCGTCGATCGGATTCTTCGCGACGAACAGACTCCCCCCGAGTTTCCACGATGATCGACCACCTTCTAGACCTCGTCCGGACTCCGACGGGAGTCGGACTTCATCCCCGACTCTGGCTGCAGGTAGACTTCGTCCGGACTCCTACGGGAGCCGGACTCCACCCACGACTTCACTTGCAGGCAGACTTCGTCCGAACTCCTACGGGAGCCGGACTTCGCCCCCGACCTCAATTACAGGTAGACTTCGTCCGGACTCCTACGGAAGCTGGACTCCGCCCATGACTTCACTTGCAGGTAGACTTCGTCCGGACTCCTACGGGAGCCGGACTTTGCCCCCAACTTCAATTATAGGTAGACTTTGCCCGGACTCCTACGAGAGCCGGACCTCATCCCCAACTCTGGCTGCAGGAAGACTTCGCCCGGACTCTTACGGGAGCCAGACCTCGCCCCCAACTTCAACTGCAAGTAGACTTCGTCTGGACTCCTACGAGAGCCGGACTTCGCCCACGACTTCAACTGTAGGTAGACTTTGTCCGGACTCCTACGGGAGCCGGACTCCGTCCATGACTTCACTTGCAGGTGGACTTCGTCCGGACTCCTACGGGAGCCGAACTTCGGCTCCAACTTCAATTGCAGGTAGACTTCGCCCGGACTCCTATGGGAGCTGGACCTTGTCCCCAACTCCGGCTGCAGGAAGACTTCGCCCGGACTCCTACGGGAGCCGGACCTCGCCCCCAACTTCAACTGCAAGTAGACTTCGTCCGGAATCCTACGGGAGCCGAACTCCGCCAATGACTTCACTTGCAGGTAGACTTCGTCCGGACTCCTACGGGAGTCGGACTTTGCCCCCAACTTCAATTGCAGGTAGACTTCGCTCGGACTCCTACGGGAGCCAGACCTCGTCCCCAACTCTGGCTGCAGGAAGACTTCGTCTGGACTCCTACGGGAGCCGGACCTCGCTCCCAACTTCAACTGCAGGTAGACTTCGTCCAGACTCCTACGGGAGCCAGACTTCGCCCACGACTTCACTTGCAGGCAGACTTCGTCCGGACTCCTACGGGAGTCGGACCTCATCCCCGACTCCGGCTGCAGGTAGACTTCATCCGGACTCCTACGGGAGCCAGACTCCGCCCATGACTTCACTTGCAGGTAGACTTCGTCCGGACTCCTACGGGAGTCGGACTTCGCCCCCAACTTCAATTGCAGGTAGACTTCGCTCGGACTCCTACGGAAGCCAGACCTCATCCCCAACTCTGGCTGCAGAAAGACTTTGTCCAGACTCCTACGGGAGCCGGACCTCGCCCCCAACTTCAACTGCAGGTAGACTTCGTCCGGACTCCTACGAGAGCCGGACTCCGCCCATGACTTCACTTGCAGGCAGACTTCGTCTGGACTCCTACGGGAGCCGGACCTCATCCCCGACTTCGGCTGCAGGTAGACTTCGTCTGGACTCCTACGGGAGCCGGACTCCGCCCATGACTTCACTTGCAGGTAGACTTCGTCCGGACTCCTACGGGAGACGGACTTCGTCCCCAACTTCAATTGCAGGTAGACTTCGCCTGGACTCCTATGGGAGCCGGACCTCGTCCCCGACTCCGGCTGCAGGTAGACTTCATCCGGACTCCTATGAGAACTGAACTCCGCCCACGACTTCACTTGCAGGCAGACTTCGTCCGGACTCCTACGGGAGCCAGACTTCGCCTCCGACTTCAATTACAGGTAGACTTCATTCGGACTCCTACGGGAGCCGGACTTCGCCCCCAACTTCAATTGCAGGTAGACTTCGCCTGGACTCCTACGGGAGCCGGATCTCATCCCCGACTTCGACTGCAGGAAGACTTCTTCCGGACTCCTATGGGAGCCAGACTCCGAGCTCCTACCGCAACCGACTCACTCCGAGTTTTCGCTGTAAATGATTTACTTCAAATTTCTACCACGAGCGGTCCGTGTCGGATTTCCGCCGTAAGCCTTCGCCCAAGCTTCCATTATGGACGAATTCCTTTTGGATTTCTGTTGCAGACAGGCCTTGGCCGAGACTCCTCAACAAATGATCCCCATCCGGGCTTTTATGAAAATCGAACTTCAACCGAACTTCGACCGACAGGCCTGGACCCCCTAGCAAGTTGTAGTAACGGCCACAACTCTACTCCACTTCCTGCAATAGATTCCACGCGGCTCCATCACTCCCTGGCAGGCCGCAGTAACGGCCATGACTCTGCTCCACTTCTTGCGACGGATTCCGTGCGGCTTCATCACTCTTTGGCAGACCACAATAATGGCCATGATTCTGCTCTACTTTCTGCGATGGATACCGCACGGTTCCTCCACCCTCTGGCAAGTCGCGACGACGGACGCCGCTCCACTCCCCGCAACAGACTCCACGTGGCATGTCCCGATGACGGCCATGATTCCACTCCACTACTCTTCACAACAAACTCCTCCTGACCTTGGGCAGCCCACTACTAGATGGTTGCAAACATCATTATCAGTCTGTTGCCCCCTCCGTCTATAAAAAGGGGATCCCAGATACGTTATTCTCTAAGCTCTCATTTTCTACCTCAAAACTCTGCTAAAATTTCTGTTAGAGCACTCCATTCTTGTTGAGGCAGAGAGCTGACTTGAGCATCGGAGGGTCTTGCCGGAGCAATCCCAACTCCGGTTTAGACTTCTTTTGCAGGTCCCGACGGCGACCGCGACTCCCTCGACTCTAGCTTCTCTGACGCAGGCAAGTTTTTGCATCAACAGGATTGGTGCTAGAGGAAGGGGTCTGAACCTTCGCAGTACCTTTGTTCTTAAAGGAGCGCTCAACGGGACCACCTTTGGTCATCTTTTCCGGCATCCTCTCCTCCTTCCCCCACTAGATCTTCGCCCGATGCCTCCCCGCAAAGCATCCACGCGGCGATCTACGGCCTCTGCGGCCAGATCTCAGGCTCCGGCCTCACCCCCAGTTTCCCAGCCTCCTCCTCCTCCTCCGACAACGGCGGTTGGCGTGGAGTAATTCGACCTACTGGTGCAGCAGGTCAGAGGCCTCACTGAAGCTGTGCAGGCCATACAACAGCAGCAGCAGCTGCAGGCATCAGCACGACTGGAGAGAGCATCACCAGAACATCAAAATTCGATGGTAGGACGGGCCACTTGGGCCAGCCGCCCCGTCTTTCCCGAAAAGATGAATCCGAGGGTGGAGAGCCCTCAGTCAGATCACGATTCTACCCCTGAAAGATCTCTACCTCCATTCTGCCAGAAGACCCTTGAGACCCGTAGTCGAGAGGATTTCCTGGATCGGAGGCTCCAGGAGATGAACCAGTGGATTGAAGAACTCTGCCACGCTCCCCCCGCTTATGGTGAGGACATTTGTACTGACCCTCCCTTTTCCCAAATGATCATGCAGGAACCGATCCCACCAAACTTCAAACTCCCTCAATTTGAAAGCTACGACGGGACTTCAGACCCAGTTGACCACCTGGAGGCCTTCCGGACAATGATGCTGCTTCATGGCGTGCCTGACACTATTCTGTGCCGAGCCTTCCCATCCACCTTGAAGGGAGCGGCGAGAAATTGGTACTCGGCGTTGAAGTCGGGTACCATCTTTTCCTTTGATCAGATGAGCCACTAGTTTGTGGCTCATTTTGTTAGTAGCCGGCATCCCTGGAAGGGTTCGGAGTCCCTCATCAACATCAAGCAGAGGGAGGGGGAGTCCATTCATGCCTACATCAACCGTTTCAATGTCACCGCGTTGGAGGTTCGGAACTTGGACCAATCGATAGTGATGGCCGCCCTTAAAGGCGGCCTTCAGAAAAACGACCTTTTATTCTCCCTGGAAAGGAAGTACCCCAGGAATTTTGCTGATCTGTTGGCTCGAGCCGAAGGGTACGCCCGAGCGGAAGAAGCCTTCAAAATGAAGGATGAGGAGACCGCGAGAGAGCGGCAGGCGGGAGACTCGAGTAAGCCCGCAGTCAAAAAAGGGCCGAGAGAAGCTCGGTTGCGTTCTCAAACTCCTTCTGGGCACAAGCGCGTCCAGACTCCTCCCCGAGCATGCAGGCAGGGAAGCTCGGAGTGCCGGGCTCGGCGGGGCTCTCCCCCAGGAAGATTCTGCAACTATGCCCCCCTCAACGCATCGAAAACCCAGGTGCTGATAAAGGTCAGAGAGTAGCTCCTAAGGCCAGAGAGGATGCACACGCACCTCGGGAAGCACAATCCTAACAAGTTCTGTCTCTACCATCGTGACCACGGTCACGACACGGAGGAATGCATCCAGCTCCGAGATGAGATCGAGGAGCTCATTCGATGAGGTCGACTTGATAGGTTCTTTCGGCACCGGCCTGAAGGTAGAGAAGATCAGCCAAGGGCCCTGCCGCAGCCTGAGCCGCCAAGGAGGGAAGAGCAGCCCGGAGATCGGCCTCCAATCGGGATCATCGACTCCATCTCTGGAGGACCTTGACAGGAAGCAGACCTTCCGCGGCCCTAGGGTTTGAAAACTTATAAATGTATAACGAACGACCCTACTTTAAATCAAGATTCCTTTCAGATCTGCACATCTTTTCCTTTTTGGCACGAACTTGTAACGATAGGGGACGACCCCTTCGGACAACAAAAATAGACCCTAATGTGGGCAAAGTCAAAGGCTCGGTTACCCTTAGACCGGATGGGGGGAGAGGCCAAACAGCGCCCATATGCGCCCCCACAGTCATGTTAGGGACAGGAGGAGAACCTCGCCCTAACATGAGCAAAGTCGAATGCCCGATTATCCTTAGACCGGATGGGGGGAGAGGCCAAACAGCGCCCATATGCGCCCCCATAGCCATGTTAGGGACAAGAGGAGAACCTCACCCTAACATGAGCAAAGTCGAAGGCCCGATTCTCCTTAGACCGGATGGGGGGAGAGGCCCTGCAACGCCCATATGTGCCTCCACAGCCATGTTAGGGACAGGAGGAGAACCTCGCCCTAACATGAGCAAAGTCGAAGGCCCGGTTACCCTTAGACCGGATGGGGGGAGAGGCCAAACAGCGCCCATATGCGCCTCCACAGCCATGTTAGGGACAGGAGGAGAACCTCATCCTAACATGAGCAAAATCGAAGGCCCAGCTACCCTTAGACCGGATGGGGGGAGAGGCCAAACAGCACCCATATGCGCCCCCATAGCCATGTTAGGGATAGGAGGAGAACCTCGCCCTAACATTAGCAAAGTCGAAGGCCCGGTTACACTCAGACCGGGTGGGGGGAGAGGCCCCGCAGCGTCCATATGCGCCCCCATAGCCCTGTTAGCGACAAGAAGAGGACCTCATCCTAACCTGAGCTAAAATCGATTATGTCAGAAATAGGGAAAGAACCCCGTCCTGACGTTAGTCAAGATCTGGTCATTTAAGACCAGATAGGAAGAAGGGAACCTTCCCAGTGACCCCTTCGCGCTCCCGCGACCCCACCAAGAGCAGAGGAAAAACCCTCACTCGAAAAAAAAAAAGAAAAAGGGAAGGGGAGTTAAAAAGGAAAGCGACGGACTGCATCAGCGATGAATGAAAAACAAATTGCATCAAAGATGTAGGGAACCTCGTCTCAGCAAGGATTGGGGTTCTTATCAAAATTTTCGACCTTCAAGAAAGCTCTCAACACGAGCCAGAGATAAGGCGGCTTCCTCAGGGCGACGATAAGCCCGGACCTCCCAGCTTGAACTCTAAAAGGAGGTGTCAAACCCGAGTGGTCCCGAATAAATCAACGGCCATAAACAGAAGGACGGATCAATGCGACGGTGATCGGGTATTTTCGAACGGCATCGATATCGGACAATGCAAAAGCCGAAGGAAGCTCGGCAAATGACAATTCGACACATGAGTAAAAGAGGTAACAAAATCTTTTTCATTTCATTGGCAAAATGTGCATTACAGAGCCCTTGAGGCTGAAGAAGAAAGATGACAAGAAAAGCAAGTCGATGCGGCGATGCCCAAGAACCTCCAGATGACATCGGCATCAAAAAGAAAAAGAAAAGCAACAACGCCAATAAACAAACAAGCGGCAAAAGAAGATACATAGGAGGACGAAAGACAAAAAGAGCCCTAAGGAGGTCCGGCTTCTCCCAACTTTGGACTTTCAGCTTCGACCCTCATCAAGGAATGCCTTAAGCTTTCGACTTCTCCTTCCAATTCCTTCTCTCTCATTAGCATCTCCATATATCTCCGATGAAGTTGCTGGCTTTCGTTCTCCGCCTCTCGATGCCTCTTTCTCAGGACCTCAGATTCTGCCTCCGCATCCTTGACTGCCCGCTGCTCGTACACCAGTCGGATCTTCAATTGCTGCAGTTCGGCCTTTCCCTCCCCAAGGGTGACAGATAGTTCTTCTGCGGTCCTTCTCAGGGATTGGAGTTCGTCGAAATCCCGAATGGGAGTAAACTGAGCCCCCTCAGCTAGCTGCCTTTGAAGGCGGGCAACCACGTCGGTCGCCATCCTGAGCTTCCCCCTGTATTCGTCCATCTACCTACACCAGCCGGCCCAGTACGCGTCATAGCTCGCCTCGGCATCCTGGAGCTGTTGCTGAGGTCGGAGACCTTCTTTGACCATTCCCTGTCGCAGTCGGCCCGAGTCGGAAGCCGGGACAAGCTTCCTTCCAACTGGCTAATCCTCTCCTGTGCAGCCGACAGCTCCACTCTGAGAGAACTGATCCTGGCAGCTTGAGCCCAAGATCGGTCGCTGGCGCGCTTCTTGTGTTCGTCGAGCTCCTTCTCGAAGTTCGCTTTCCTCCGGCTGTACTCCATGATCTCCTTCACGTGGAGGTTCCAAAAGTGGGTGGCCTCCACGATAGCTTCAGAGTGGCTCTCCCTCAACCTGCGAAGCTCACCATCCATCTCTTTCGACCTTTTTATTAAATGATGAACCTTCTTCTTCAGACGTTGGATTGTGGACTTCAGTGGAATCCTCTGTGGCAGGGGAAGTGCTTCGGCAGGACACTGCCATCGAGAGACAAAAGCATCAAGGCGCATCTCATGGCATAAAGCAAAACAAAAAAGAGGGAGAGCAGAGTGGAGAAGCCCTCCAAAAAGAGAAACTTAATTTTATTGATTGAATGTTTCTTAAGGATAAGAGGAAAAAGAAAAATTGCAATAAAAGAAAAATATAAAGTCAGAGGTCTCAGACCTCTGAAGTAGGAGTTGGGGAGCTCGGTGTCCTCGGAAGGGGGGCTGCGGTGGCAGTAGCAGTGGGAGAGGGACCGGCTTCATCTTCGGATGCCTCACCCAAGAAGCTGAGATCGAGCTCGAAAAATTTTCTGACCACCTTCTCCTGGCAGAGCTCAAATTCTTTGATGAATGCTTCTTGGCCGAACTTGACGTTCAGGTCCCTCATCTCCGCAGAGGCCTTGAACTCCTCCACCGCTAGAACCCTGACCTCCGAGATCAGGATCGGGATCTGCTCTGCCAAATTTGCGACCTCGGCCTCCACCTTCCTCACCGTCTCCTCCGAGGTCTGCTTCTCTTTCTCCAGGGCTTGCTTTTCTTTCTCCAGGGCCTCTTGGAGGGTGACTACCTCGGCTGCCTTTTCTTTGAGGTGAGTGACTTCAGCTCGACGACTCTCCTCCGCTTGGATGGCGTCCCTCCTCGCCCGGTTCATCGCCTCGATATTGGCAAGGAGCTGGTGCCCAATTTACAAGGACGGCTAGGAGGTCAGAATGAAGGTTGAGAAGCTAATTAAATGAAGGAGTGAGGAGAAGGAGGAAGGTGAATCTGTTTACCTCGAGAAAGGACCCTAGGGAGTCCCAAACCCGCTGTTCGGGATCGGCACGATCAATCCTCTGGATGACCTCGGACAGGATGCAGCCATCAATCAGCCGCTTTATCAAGTCCCTGTCATTGAAGGGATTCTCCCTTGGCTCTTCTTCGAAATCGTGGGACTCTTCGATGGTGGCCCGGTGGCTACTCACCCTGCGGGCCACCGACTTTCTTCTCCTCCCCCTCTCGACCTCGGGTGCCTCCGCGGAACGGACCCCCGAAACGAGAACCTCAGTGGGGGGACTCCTGGAAGAGGCCCGGGGAGCCGGAGGTTCGGCGTCTGAAGGAATGTCGACTGCGAAGGCCGTCTGGGTAGGCGTGGTCGAGCTCGTCTCTTCCGTTCTAGCCTTCTTTGCCGATCCAGAGGCCGCGGTGCCTTTTCTTTTGTGGGCCTTGAGACCCCTGGCGAGCATCCATGCTGCTTCGACGTCCATCCCTAAAAAAAAAAAAAGAGAGAAAAAAGAAGAAAAAAATTAGTGACGGGGTAAAAAAAAAAAGAAGAGAAGAGCAAAAAAAAAAAAAAAAAAGAGGAAAGAAAAGATGGGATACTCGCAGGATCCAAAGGACTCAGGCCGATGTTGAACAAAAACTGCTCCTTCAGAAGGTTGGGAAGGGAAGGAGCCGAATAACCAAGAAGTCTCCGGGCGGCCTGAAGGTCATCCTCCCCCAAGCTAGGAGCCCAGCAGACAAAGTCCCTCAGGGAGCCCCAAGGGGGCAATCCCAGCCTCAAGGTCGGGCAATGGACGAAGAGGTACTTCCCCTTCCAGTTATGGATTGAAGAGGGAGCACTTTTCAGCAACCCCTTCTTGCCAAACTGGAGGGAGAAATACTACCAATCTTTTGCCGAGGGGTGACGCTTGAAGGTGTAGAAATGCCTAAACAAAGAAAGGGATGGCTGAACTTCGACTACGTGGCAAAGTGAGAGGAACCCTATCAAAAATCTAAAGGAATTCGGCGCAACTGAAGCTAAAGAAATATCTAAGAAACGAAAAAGGGCGACGACGAAGGGCGAAAGCGGAAGCCAGAGTCCGACACGGAAGGCCTCTTGATACAGGCAGAAACGATCGAGTGGGGGGGTGCTAGCCCGGTCGGAGGGACCAGGAAGCTCCAGATCATACTCCGGAGGAACTCCATACTGAACCCTTATCAGTAGAAGTTCGTCCGGAGTCAGAGAACAAGGAAGGACATCCGGTGCAAAAATCGAGCGAGGCCCAGCCCTAGATGTGGGTTCGTCTACAGTGTGGGAGTTCTGGGGGGCTGAGGTGGACGAACTCCTGGAACCATTAGAGGTGGAGGTGCCGGAGGACATTTCAAACAAAGACCCTAAAGATCCTGGAGAAATCAGGTGGGATAAGAGGTGAAAGGTTTGCAGGGGACCAAACCAGAGGAATGCGGCAGAAGAAAAATGGAGGAAAAAAGGGCCCTAGATGGCAAGAAGAGAAACGAAAGTTTCGGGACTAACCTAGATCGCTCCGAAGGATGCAGAGGGGCGAGGACAGGGATGATTTGAAGAACGCTTAGGGCCAAGGTGGACGCCAAAGAGGGTCAGAGCTCTCGGGGAGAAGGCAGACACAGAACACTCAGGTAGAAGGAGACTCCTGAAGGCGGAAAGGCGGGTTTAAATAGACCCTGGGATCTGGCACTATAATGATCGCGGATCTCCCCAGGCCGACCCACGCTCGCCATGTGTCCCACTCGCCACCGCAGGCGGCTAAAAGCGACTGACAGCTGACAGAGCCATTACTGCACCGTGCCTAGGCCAACGTACCAGCGAAAATTTTGAAAGGTCCTTCAGATTGCCCCGATTTGAAAAGACTCCAGCACACGCGCATTTAATGCTAGAATATCTGAAGGCGATCGTGCACAAAATTCAAGGGGACAACTTCGGCTGTGAAAATTTCTCTGTACTTCCTTCATTCGAAACTCGAACTCGGAAGTAGGGGGACTGGTGTTGGGTATAAAATACCCTCCAGTCGAAGTTCGTAATAGGAGTGACCCTCCGGGGATCCTACCGACTTCCGACCTCTGACGACATCTCTCCAAACCTCTCTGGCGGCCGAGCCTCCACAACACTCCCAAGTTTTGCCGACGGATAAGCCCCCACCAGCGTCGATCGGATTCTTTACGACGGACGGACTCCCCCCGAGTTTCCACAATGATCGACCACCTTCTAGACCTCATCCAGACTCCTACAGGAGTCGGACTTCATCCTCGACTCCGGCTGTAGGTAGACTTCGTCCGGACTCCTACGGGAGCCGGACTCCGCCCATGACTTCACTTGCAGGCAGACTTCGTCCGGACTCCTACGGGAGTCGGACTTCGCCCCTGACTTCAATTACAGATAGACTTCGTCCGGACTCCTACGGGAGCCGGACTTCGCCCCCAACTTCAATTGCAGGTAGACTTCGCCCGAACTCCTATGGGAGTCGGACCTCGTCCCCAACTCTGGCTGCAGGAAGACTTCGCCTGGACTCCTATGGGAGCCAGACCTCGCCCCCAACTTCAACTGCAGGTAGACTTCGTCCGGACTCCTACGGGAGCCGGACTCCGCCCATGACTTCAACTGCAGGTAGACTTCGTCCGGACTCTTACGGGAGCCGGACTCCGCCCACGACTTCACTTGCAGGTGGACTTCGTCCGGACTCCTACGGGAGCCGGACTTCGCCTCCAACTTCAATTGCAGGTAGACTTCACCCAGACTCCTACGGGAGCCGGACCTCGTCCCCAACTCTGGCTGCAGGAAGACTTCGCCCGGACTCCTACGAGAGCCGGACCTCACCCCCAACTTCAACTGCGGGTAGACTTCGTTCGGACTCCTACGGGAGCCGGACTCCGCCCACGACTTCACTTGCAGGTAGACTTCGTCCGGACTCCTACGGGAGCCGAACTTCGCCCCCAACTTCAATTGCAGGTAGACTTCGCCCGGACTGCTACGGGAGCCGGACCTCGTCCCCAACTTCAACTGCAGGTAGACTTCGTCCGGACTCCTACGGGAGCCGGACTCCGCCCACGACTTCACTTGCAGGCAGACTTCGTCCGGACTCCTACGGGAGTCGGACCTCATCCCCGACTCCGGCTGCAGGTAGACTTCGTCCGGACTCCTACAGGAGCCAGACTCCACCCACGACTTCACTTGCAGGTAGACTTCGTTCGGACTCCTACGGGAGCCGGACTTCACCCCCAACTTCAATTGCAGGTAGACTTCGCCCGGACTCCTACGGGAGTCGGACCTCGTCCCCGACTCCGGCTGCAAGTAGACTTCGTCCGGACTCCTACGGGAGCCGGACTCTGCCCACGACTTCACTTGCAGGCAGATTTCGTCCGGACTCTTACGGGAGCCGGACTTCGCTCCCGACTTCAATTATAGGTAGACTTCGTTCGGACTCCTACGGGAGTCAGACTTCGCCTCCAACTTCAATTGCAGGTAGACTTCATCCGGACTCCTACGGGAGTCGGACCTCATCCCCGACTTCGACTGCAGGAAGACTTCGTCTAGACTCCTACAGGAGTCGGACTCCGAGCTCCTACCACAAGCGACTCACTTCGAGTTTTCGCTGCAAACGATTTACTTCAAATTTCTACCACGAGCGGTCCGTGCCGGATTCCTGCCATAAGCCTTCGCCCAAGCTTCCATTATGGATGAATTCCTTTCGGATTTCTGTTGTAAACAGGCCTTGGCCGAGACTCCTCGATAAATGATCCCCATCCGGGCTTCTACAGAAATCGGACTTCAACTGAACTTCGGTCGACAGGCCTGGACCCCCTAGCAGGCCGCCAGGCCGCAGTAACGGCCACAACTCTGCTCCACTTCCTGCAACAGATTTCGTGCAGCTCCATCACTCCCTGGCAGGCCGCAGTAACGGCCACGACTCTACTCCACTTCCTGCGATGGATTCTGCACGGTTCCATCACTCCCTGGCAGACCACAATAATGGCCACGATTCTGCTCCACTTCCTGCGACGGATACCGCACGGTTCCTCCACCCTCTGGCAAGTCGCGATGACGGATGCCGCTCCACTCCCCGCAACAGACTCCACGTGGTATGTCCCGGTGATGGCCACGATTCCACTCCACTACTCTTCACAACAAACTCCTCCTGACCCTGGGCAGCCCACTACCAGACGGTTGCAAACATCACTATCAGTCTGTTACCCCCTCCGCCTATAAAAAGGAGACCCCAGATACGTTATTCTCTAAACTCTCATTTTCTACCTCAAAACTCTGCTAAAATTTTCGTTCGAGCACTCCATTCTTGTTGAGGCAGAAAACTGACTTGAGCATCGGAGGGTCTTGCCGGAGCAACCCCAACTCCGGTTTAGACTTCTTTTGCAAGTCCCGGTGGCGACCGCGACTCCCTCGACTCCAGCTTCTCCGACGCAAGTGAATTTTTGCACCAACATGTGCCATGACCAAGTAGAGAAAATAAAACACCAGCCTATATATACCCTTACCTATACCAAACTGTCTTTGGTAAGACATTAGTATGGAATTTGTTTTGGGGTTACTTAGGATAGCTAAGAAGCATGATTCTATTCTGGTGGTTGTAGATAGATTTTTAAAAATGGCTCATTTTTTGTCCTGTTGCCCAACATCCGATGCATCGAAAGTTGTAAGGATATACCTTGATGAGATTATTAGACCATACGGATTGTCTAAAATCATTGTGTTTGATAGGGATGTTAAATTTATGAGCTACTTTTGAAAAACTCTATGTCACCTTTTAAGGTACAAAATTAAAATTTTTTTCTGCTTATCATCCACAAACGGACGATTAGACTGAAGTGGTTAATCGAAGTCTTGAGAATCTATTATGTTGCTTGATTGAGGAACATATAGTAACTAGGATCTTTTGCTTCTCCGAGCTAAATTTGTATATAATAGCTCTATTAATAGGTCTATTGGCATGAGTCCTTTTGAAGTAGTTCATGGATATCAATCTAGGAAACCAATAGATTTCATCCCACTGCCATGCATGCTAGGATTTTTGAATCTGCAGAGTCATTTGCACAGCATGTCAAGAGTGTGCATAAAAAGATCAGTAAAAAAATTAGCATTAACAATAAAATTTATAAATAGAATACAGATTTTTATTGATGTACCCAAGAGTTTGTGGAGGGAGACTATGTGATCATTCGATTGAGGCTTGAATGGTTTCCATCCGAAACTGTAAAAAAGTTACATGTTTGAAGAGCAGGTTCATTTAAGATTATAAAGAAAATCAGACCGAATGCATATATTGTGGACTTACCTTTCGATTTTGGGATTAGCTCTACTTTTAACATTACATATCTCATCACCTATAAAGAGCCAACTCGGATACCTAGTGAGCCATTTGAGCTTGAACCAACCTTTGAGAGTGAGCCTATCCTTAAGTATCCACAGCCAAAATATCAGCAAAACACAATCAGATTGAGAAAATTTGGATGATCAGATCCTCTCCATCCGAAGTCGAAGCTATCAGCAATATTTGGTCAGATGGTGAGGTCGATTGGAGTCTGAAGATACTTGAATCACTCGAGAAGAGCTGCAGCGTATGATCTCGATTTGCTTGAGTATCACCAGAGCAAAATCGATCCACACTCGACAAGGTCGAGTTCTCCCCACTTTGGGAGAATTGGTGTGGACATTAGAGCCATCAGAAATCGATGACATAATTTGAATTCGATTTGGATTGATGAAGCCCCATTAGTTTGACTCTACTTTAGTTATTTATTTTCAGTCAATAAAATTATTTTGATGTATTTAGTTTTGGATCTATATGGCCATACTTAGGTTCATATTGGGTTTGTCTATGTCACCTTTAGAGCCACAACTCTTCACATACCCAGGGAGGAAATATGCATGCTAGCATGTGCCATGCCTAAGAATCTTCATGCCAAGTTGTGCCAAGCATCAAGCACTCATATGGAGTTTCATTTCTTTCTTAGAATTTTTTAAGAATTCTTGGCTACCTACTTATTTTGTTGAAGGACTGATTTCTTTTTCATGGTAGATTACTTTGTTTGAAAATCAGATATAATGCTTTACTTTTTTGTGGAAGAGCTGATTTCTTTCTTATAAAAGGTAAGAAATTTATAAAGAAATAGAACCCCTAGGATCTTATATAAATCTTTGTATTTTTTATGAAGAGGATAATGAATACTTTTACAAACTCTACAAATACTTGTGTCAATCGCTTTGAGAGGAAGAGAGTGTGAGACCCAAAATTATTCTATAAGAGGGAGGAGGGTGTGAGGCTCACTTTCTTTCCTATCCTTTTAATCTTTACCTTCTTGAGATCCAGTATTCTTACGAATTCGATTCGACTCCACCATCTATCCATGCAAGCTTATTCTATCAAGAGAAGATCTATCTCTTTCAAAATTTTCATCTATTGTGATGAAAGAAAAGAGTGATCTCTTATTTTATAGATCATATACTGTCAAGGACCTTCATTCTTTCTCAGTTGATCTTTAATTTTATTTTTTTTGTTAGATCTGATATTGGTAAAGATTTAGTTTTTTATCGACGGATCTATTTGGTTAAAAGATTAAGAGCCCTAACCGAGATAGTTTCTTAACTATCACGATCCGGATTCTTATCATCTTCTCGAATTTTCTCATGGATTAATATTTTACTCTCCCTCATTCCATTCATATTTCTTTTTGTATTTACTCGTGAACATATTTAATTTCTGCTATTTGTTTATGTACTTTTTTATTGCTAGTTGTTTACTGATTTCTAGAATGGCATTCATCTGTATCATTTAGATTGATCTCGCTTTAGTCTTATATCAATCAATCATGCCTCCTGAGCAGAGTATAGACAACTATACTATCTGACTTGAGAAAAATGATGTCTTTGGTTAGACGTGATTTATTGTTGATGAACAGAAGAGAGCTTGATCTTTAGAATTGATTGTTTTTCTTTTTCATTAAGATTGTCCTGCATCAAAATGGCATCTCTTTTGAATTTAGATTAATCCAAAATTTGCCATATGGAAAAAAGATTCAAATCTAAATTCAGATGATAAGATAAGCAAATAAGGGGTACCTCTTTCTACCAAAAGCAGAAGGACTCTTCATGCGACTCTTCACATGATTTGCTTCTCACCCATGCGCACGCCAAGGTCTAAGACTTCTCATGCCTATCCAAAGCCACTTTATACTTTAAAATAAGTGTCAAAGAGGTTAAAGGGTCTGATCTCCACATCCTAAGGATCAGAGATCCAAAGTAGAAGGACTCTGATCCTTCTGCATGCTAAAAACAAAGTGGGCATGCGGCCCACTCTAATTTAGCGCCAAGAACCCTAACCACTTGGACTCTTAATTTCTTGACATGGATAAGGGCTTTAACAGCCTCATTTTGGGTTGCCTCTAGATAGCTAAACCTAATCCAAGTGCTCATCAAATTAGGTTAGCCAAATAGTAAGATTTGAGATCAAATCTAATCTCTTAAGGAGTTAGGATTAGCCACATGTGCTAGCATGCTAACCAATATCTGATTGGATCTAAAATTCTAATCAACCATATAAAATAGGTCTTTGATCAATTTCTTTATATGTGAGACCCATTAGGTTTCATATCTAGTCAGTAGTAGGTTGGGTGCAAGTTGATCTAATTTGATTAGATCTCTTCTAATCAATTAAGGTTCAAACCGTGCTAATCCGAGTTTAACAATTAGAACTCTTTTTAATTGGAGATCAAATTAAATTTTTTAATTCGATCAAATCTATAAGTTAAGATTGATATCTAGTAATGTATCATAACCACTCAGAAGATGTAAAATTTGATAAAAATATCAAATATATCTTTTAGTGGTAAGTTACTGTACAATTTAATCCGTCGATCATCCCGCATCCTGAATATGTTCATGAGTATGGAATCATATCAAACTCAAACACATATTCTTATTAATTTTTCATCAATCAATGATGACTCTGATGATAAAGCATTAAAAATCTTTGTCAATCTTCATTCTGCTTTGGCTAAAGACTTCCTGAGTCATCAAGAGATGAGAATATACAGGATGATATCTCCTCTTACTAGGAGTGATCGATTCTTTGTTGACTGACTCATAACCTCCATACATATTTCAGTATATTTAGAATATTCAGTATATATCTTTATGCCATGCATGGGTGTAAATCAAAATATGAATTCATGTGCACAAGATTTCATAATAGTCTCAGGTCCAAAGATCACTTGTACAACTCTCACTTAGAAAACCATCTTTTGACATGTAAATAAGACTCCATAAGATATTTTCTATCGATGGATCAATTCAGTATACTCATTTCCTAATGAGCATCCACGTCTTTATATTAGTATCTCATACAAGTGGCCTATGAAAATAGCCATCCTCTCCGTCGAGCATATATAGGATATGCCAGTCTATCCAGAACATTGATCATCGACTCAATATTTCTACGATTAGAAATATTTAGGATTAAGATTTTAGAATTTTAGATTTCACAGGCATGAACTCTTCATAGTTCTAAAACTATTGCTCTAATCCATGAAGTTCATCATAATCTTATATACAATAAGATGCAGCTACAATGATGAATCAATGCCTCATTTTATTGACTAATGAATAATATCATTACATGAGTTGGAAGTTTTGTAAAAAAAAGTTTCATTGCATCACTCATGCGATTAGCTTGTAGGACATTCTTTTTTCATTGAAGTATTTTTTTAAAAATATAATCTATGGTTAAATTTAACTATTAATTAATATTTCTATCAAAAAAATAAACTGCTCCGAAGCAGCTCTTGTGTGGCCCAAAATTCAACTTTTCAACTCAATTGAGCTCAAATAATTATAAGTGAAAAAACCTGATATAACACAGAATGTGCTGGTTGTTATTTATAAATTAGTTATTTATTTTAAAATAAAATTACTATAAATTTTTGTATAAAACAATATATTATAACTATGATACAAAAGTATATGATGAATATCTAAAAAGTGTGTGTAGAGAGAGAGAGAGAGAGAGAAGGGAGAATGACACCTGATTAGTTTTTTTTTTCTTTTGACTTTAGATCAAAAACTAAATTAGTAGGCTTGAGCTCGGCTCATTTACAAAACTTTGCCCTTGGGATTTATATCCAACAATCAGGCAGGGTTGTGTTGTTTGGTATCCTTCAGGACCACGATGGTCATCTGGATCTCATAGAAATCAAGGCATTAGATCCCATAAGATTGAGGGGACAAATCATGGATTATAAACTGGAGATGGCAATTGGATGGGATCCGGCACGGATCGAATAAGATATATATCAGATCAAAAATTTATCAACTTAAATTTGATCTATTTATTAAATATATCAAAAATTTAAATCAAAATTTAACTTATTTATTAAATAGGTAATCTGATCCCATCTACATAATTTATTTATTAAATACATCAAATTATGTTAAATAGATAAATAAATTAAATGGATCGGATTAAATAGATCAAAAATAAATTAAATAGATTTTAAATAAATTAAATATATCGGATTAAAATTTGATTCAATTATTAAACGAATCAAAATAGATCAAAGATCTAAATTTGAGTCCAACCTATTTAATAAATGGATCCAAATGAATTGATCCATTTATGATCTAAATATATTTATGTAAAATTTAAATTTATTTAAAATAAATTATTTATAGATTAGATTGATAGATCAGATCATAAATTATCATTTTTATTATAAATTTTTTAATGAGATATGGTGAGATTGGGCCAAAATAAGTACTCTGCTGGTTGAACATAGGCTAACAAATATGGAGTGTTCTCTGGCCATGAAGTTACCATCAAACAGTAGGGTGGGCTCAAGTTTCGCGCTCATGTGAGAAAGCCGCAATTCCAACCACACAGCTTTTGGCTGCATTAATTAAACAGGGCATCTTTAGCCACGTCTCTTTCCCCGCCGATATATAAACTCAATGGGTTCCGTAGACCACATAACTTTGGAAAGGAGGGACCGGACCGCTGAGCTGATTGGTGGGCGGCGCTGAAGTTCCATCATTTCTCCGGTGTAACTTTTCTCGTTCATGGCGAAACTGACCCCAACCTTCCATACGGTATGGCGTGCATATATGACGGGACCCAATCAAGTCATTAATGTCCGGCTAACCAGTCCTGGTCCTCATAACTATCTATCCTTGAATTGGTTTTGATCACCGTCTTGTCCCTGCTAGCTTCAACCTCATTGGTCCTCCTTGAAGGCCTCCATTAAATTATCAAAATTTTTGGCTATATATTTTCAACTGATAATTTAATAAAAAATAAAATAAAAATGAGTAAGATCTATTTAGATCTTTCTATATAATTGGATTAAAAATTTTATAATATTTATAAATTAGATCAATATAATTAATAAAATTATAAATTATAAATTTGGTTAAGCAAAATATCCAGAAATAGCTATAGAGTAGGTTGGTTCAATTCTAATAGGAAGAAAAAAGATTTACTGAAGTCTTTTTTCTTTGTATAGGATTTAGTCCAATCTACTTCATTCATGAATCCTACAGAATTTTTAACTTAATCCTGTAGCATAATCCAAACAAACCAGTAGTGGTTGGATGGCTCTAAGTATTTGACTGTGAGGGATTTTTCATTCTTATTATTTCAAAGAGCTTTAGGTAAAACTACTCATTGAACCCACTTAGTATAGAATTAGGAGTTTAATGTTCAAATTTTAGGATGTTACTCCTCGCATCTCGCAATATTTTGCTTTCTTATCTCTGACAAAGTCTCCTAATAATGAGCACTCTCCTATATTAAGTGTAACCACTTAATGGTTTGTTTGATCATATTAACCTCATAAAGTCAATATGATCAAACAAATATTTCTAATTTTACTTAATACATAAAGTAACAAAATGATAAATATTTATATAATGTGATAGAAAAATTATATCATACAAGGTTTTCTAATTATTACATTGAGGGTTATTTGGCCACTCAATCTAACATCTCTCACTAAGCCAATAGGTCAAAATCTTTGTTCTTTAATACCGACTAATAGAACACATCCTTCGAATATCTTAGAAGCAAATGCTTTTGTTAATAGATCTACTACCTATTTTTTGAAGATATATAATTTACAACAATTTATTCTATTTTACCATATAAAAAATATAATAACATTGATGATCTATATGCTTTTCTTTTGACATGAACTCACTAACTTTTATGCTATATACTATTGTCTGATTATTTCACATATTTTCTATAGACTTGTTAGCTACTTCTTTGATATTTAAATTTGCAAGAAAAAACTTTTAGCCTGACACTCTTAGATGTTGCATTGCTACAAGCAATATATACAGTTTCCATGATCTTTTTAGTCAAAAAACTTTATCATTTACTACACCAAGAAATAGTTTCTTTTTTATCAAAAAAAAATAGTCTCTCTATTTTGAAAGAATAATATCCTACAAACTAATCGCATGTATGATACGATAGAGTATTTTTTTATATTTTTATCTTTCAAACTCATATAGTTGATATTTATTATTAATAAAATTAGGTATTTTGATTCATTATATGCTATATCTTATGCTTGTTTAAGATTATAATGAATCTCATAGGTTAGGACAATTATTTTAGAACCATTATGAGATCATATCAGTGAGACTTAAATCTTTGATAGTTCTAATCTAAAATATTTTCAGTCATTGGTTCATTGAGTCGGAGATCAATGATACTGGTAAGACTTGTGTTGGATTTCAATGATATAGCGAAATATAAATTTTAAAATTTTTTACATACATTCAATAATTAAAAATAAGTTTAACATTTAAACTAAACTATCAGAATATAAAAGTCCTAAGAACACCTTGATGATTGCAATCAAATAACATAAGCATGCATAACAAGAGAAGATCAGAAGTCATATACCAATATGAAGACCACGAACTAGTAATCTTGATATCTCCATGAGACTTCAAAGTTGAAGTTTTTCAATGGTGATTCACACAGGATTGATCAGGATCTTTCCCAATTCGATATAGTGCTGCAGCCTTCTTCGCAAGCTTGCTGCTGATCGTCCTTCGCAAGAATGGACTGCACCATCACTTGTATGCCTTCAAGACCTCTACTACGACCGCTCTAAGAATCTTTTTCCAAATGATCATATCACATAAAAAAAATCAAATCAGATGTTCAACACTTGAACAATCTGATTTTAGGACAAGCATCACATGCTTTCCTTTTTTCTTCCTCTCTTTCTTTCTATTTTTCTCTCCCTTTTTCTTATTTTTTTCACTTCAAATTTTTTTGTCTTTTTCTTATCTAATCCCATGTCTAATTCTCTCTTGAATTGAGTTTTATGCCATATGGGACATCCTTTATATAAGGTATGAAGGGGTGCCACATATTTTTCCAAGGGCACCAACTCTTGGTGTCCCATCTCCCTTACACGCTAAAAATAAATTTTTAGCATATAATCCAAAGGTGTGTGGCATGGAATAAGAGGATTTTATCTACAGAAGAACTCCTCCTCTATGTAAAAAAATCTGAACACCATCATATGGCACATGAGAAAGGAAATGGCGTGAGATATTAAGAGTCCTTAACAATAAAGACTCTTCCATATTCAACGCACAATAAGAGGAGCATCCCAATTAATTTTGGTGTTCAAGTTTCTTGCTAGAGAAGGATTGTTCCTACTCTTATACATCCCCACATCCTAAGGCACCATTTGATGTCGCACAAAATAAAGGGACGTGTGGAATCATGTAAGAAAATTAAGAGAAGTATGAAAGAAGGACTCTCCTTCTTTAATGCCAAAAATAAATATGGCGTCCCAATTAATTTGGTGTGTGGCTTGGCATGGAGGAGATTAATCTGATATGAAACTCTTCCATAAAAATCAGATCAGTCATCTATTTGATTATAGGTTTAAACCCAATCACATTAGGTCAAAGCAATAAGTTATGGTTAGAACAAACACCTTTGCACTGAACCCAATTGAAAACTTGGGTTAATTCATGTGTTAGCAATTCAATTAACCCATTAGATTTATAATAAATCTAAATAGATTGGATCAAGATCAAATCTCTATTATATATGACCCATTGAGTTTCGAACCTAACTAGCAGTGGATCCAGACTCATGGCATAATCCTAATCCGATTAGATTAGGTTAGCTCAAGAGTCCCAATCAACTAAGATTCTTCCTAATTGATTCTTAAATTAAACTCTTTTAATTTCAATGAGTTCATAAATCAAGATTGACGTCTAACAACGTGTCATGACTATCCAAAAGATTTAAAATTTGATGAAAATACTAAAATTATCTTTCCATAGTGAGTTACCGTACAATTCAATCCTTCGATCACACAACATCTCGAAAAGACCATGAATATGAAAATATGTCAAACTCAAATATCTATCCATATGTATCTCGATCTGATAATGATAACTTGATTGATGAATCAGTAGAAATCTTTTCTACTGTTCATCCCTACTCTGATCAGAGACTCTTAGAGTCATCATCCTATGAGATTACATAGGATGTTCTTTTCTTCTACAAAGAGTAACTGATTTCTTATTGACCACTCATAACCTCCATGCATACTTCACCATATCCAGAATATCCTATACATATCTCAAAGTAGTGTGCTAGATAATAAACTAAAGTAAGGATCTATGTACACAAGGTATCATGGTGATCTCAGGTCAAAGGATTACTTGCACCACTCTCATTGGAGAACTATCTGTCGACATGCTGTAAAACTTCATCAGATATTCTTTCTACAGATCAGTTTAATGAACTCATTCTTTAATGAGCACCTACATCCTTATATTAGTGTCACCTCATAAGTGATTGTGAGATCAACCATCTTCTCCATCGAGCATACATAGGATGTACTAGTCTTACCAGCATCATCGATCTCCGACTTGATGATCCAATGACTGAGAATATTTTAGATTGGGACTATCAAGATTTTAGATCTCACTGGTATAATCTCATCATGGTCCTAAAATCATTGCCCAAATCTATGGAGTTTATCATAATCATAAAAATATGATGCAGCAAATGATAAAACACAGTACCTCATGAATAAAATAACTAATGTCATGCAAATGAACAGGAAGATATCATAAAAATATCTCTTAGCATCATCCATGCGATTGATTTGTAGGGCACTATTCTTTCAATCTCCTACTTGCACTAAAGCCAAATCATCCCTACACCTGATGCCTATGCAATTAGGGTGACGAACACACTGCTGCTGTATTAAGGCTTAGTGAACTGTCCATTATGATATTCTTAATATTAACCCATTTTATGATCAAATCATGAATGAAGTAAAAGTTCTTAGGATATGCGTGGGTACCTTGTGAGACCACACCCAATTCAATGATGAACTCTTTCATCAGGTAACTTTCCTTAGCAATCTTTACTAACAGCAAATAACTGAGTTCAATATAGTTTGCTGTTTGGAAGTCTTCCAATACACTGTCCTTTAGTACTTCTCAAGTACTTTGAGAATGCTTATCACAGTTTTTAAAAATCCTATCATGAACCTGCCTGAAATTAATGATTATGCATAAGGCATGATTCACATCAAGCTTGGTATATGGGTAAGTAAACTCCTTTACACCCATTTATGTTGAACCCTTTCAACACAAAAATCATGTACCTAGACTGGGACAAGTCCAGCATCCATTTATATCTATCACTATAGATGCCTAGTATATTAGATGCTTTACCCAAGTCCTTTTCCATAAAAACTTTTATGATAAGCATGCCATTGACCAAGTGCAATATCGAGAGTACCTTCCCAATATGCTGTATGTCTTCAACATATATAAGAAGTTAGTAGGACTCTTACTTATCTTCTCGTACACAAACAGTTCATCCATATTTGATAAAGTCAAATATTTTGACTATCTCATCAAAAATAGAAGTACCTACTCCTCAATACCTGCTTTAGTCCATAAATGTATTTGCCCTCTCACTAGAGATAAATTCTCTAGATGGTGTGTGGCAATAGCAAAAATCCTAATTGACATCTCTGATAGCAACCTGTTGGGTCATACCCATAGGCGCTTCAACCATTATCCATACTTGGTTGATGTGCAGGAAGTTCATTTCGGATGTCATGATTTCAAGCCAACTGTCAGAGTCTTTGCTTATGACAATCTTTGAATAGGTCAAGGAAAACATCATTCTAAATGATGTATGATATATAGTCATTCATAATGACAAACCCATATTTTGAGTGGTACACTTGTTGGGAATAGTGTCCCAAAGCCAATCGTCAGCTTGTTGACGGTTGTGCTCATTTTTATATTTGTACATGAATTATGAATTAATAAAAATTATTTTGATATTTTTCATCACAAAATATTTCATCTTCTAATGAACTCCTATGTTGTGGTGAAGTCCTTAGGACTATTTAAACTCGACAAAAGAGGATTTATTGTTTAGTCCTTAAATCTGTTCGTGACCAAATGATACATTGTTACCAAGGATGACAACGTTTATCAAGCATAGGTCATTGTGTGCCATATAGGTTGGTTGTCCTCTTAACCAATGAGTGTGGAGACAGTGGTATGGCATACAGGTGAGATGTAAGGGTACATCTACACTGAACGTGATCGATTTCGAAGCTATTTCTACTGTCAAGATTTGCTCTGATGGAATATGGGTATAAATGTCTCTCCGACTTGAGACCGCCACAGTGACTTGCTAGCAACTCACTGCACTTAGGCACTGGACTATCTGAATTTCTAATTCAGTGACGGAAGGCTGCTGGGTGTAGTCAAGTACTTGACTTGTCGGTGCGTGTGTCAAGATGGGATTGACCACTCTAATTCAGGAGCTGTGTACTGTCATATTTCAATTTAGCAAAATCTTAGCCAGGGTAGTCCTTGTGAGGAGTCACAGGACTGTTTGAGTTGAGCACGATTCGGATGATCTGATCAGGGTTGACAGTTTAACCCTGAGTCATCCTAAACACAGAGGTCAAAAGGATGAATTATATAGTAACCATATTCATGTAGGTTCTGAGTGTTGCGATTACGATCATTCGACCTATCTGGTCATCGAATACCATTGCTAGATGGTCACTTCGATTAGTACAGGAATTGGTTCCTATGCTATCGGCTTAGGTTTGAACTTGTGGGGTCACACACATTAGAGGTTCTTATCTGATCTGATGGCTGATGTAGAATCCTACATGTTTGGAACTCAGTGATCGAGAATCAGGATTCTCTGATCACGAGTTTCACACATTATGGGTATCGGGGTCAAGAGTCCCACTGGTTGGGATTTTTCGATCAGGTTTACATATCGATGAATTCTGATGCCTGATTGCCCATCGAATTTGGACTCAATATTTATGAGAGGTTTAATTAGTGATTTGATCGCTAATTAACTCAATTTTATTGAGTAATTATTTTTGGATCAAATCTAATTTAATTGGATTCAGTTGGGTTTGACCCGATTAGGTTAAAAGTTGACCTAATCGTCGAGATGGTTTGGTCCCTGATTTGATCAGGGGTTGGGCTTACTCAATTCCTAATTTGATTAAGATTTTATTGAGCCTAATTAAACCTAATTAAGTTGGATTTAAATTAGTCTAATTGGACCTAACTTATTTGGTTCAATTAGGTTGGTTTAAATAATTAAACCACCTTGACCCAATCTCCATGCGCCACCTCACTTCCATTGCACCCATTTGGATTCATGAGAAGGAAGTTCTCATAAATTTTTTTTCTCACGCCAAGCTCTCTCCATGCCCCACTTTAATGTGCCAAATGGATGGATAAGGATGATTGGTTGGCCATTCAAATTCAAAATAAAATTTGAATTTGAATGGGCAATCAATCTTTGCACCTTATCTCTTTTCTACGCCCTATTTATTACATGAGAAAAAGTTTCTCATGAAATCACTCCATGCACAATTTAAGCCATGCCTCATGCCTTTAGTAGATAAGGGATGAGTTGGTGTCCATTTAAATTCAAAATTTGATTTGAATTCAAATGTACAATTACTCATCTTTATCCTTTCTTTTGGATAAGACGTTTGACGTTGTTATAAAAGGAGGAGAAGAGTGTGGCGTGAAAGAAAAAAATTTTTGAAGAAAAATTTTGGGGTGTGAGAAGTCTTGTGCGTGAGAAGGAAGTCCATATCCTTTCAAGAGAAAAAGAAAGAAAAGAAAGAAAAGTGGGTGCAAGGTTTTCGATGAGTTTCCTAGAGTTTTAGCCTGGGGTTCGAGAAGTGAGAAAGTGAGCTACGAGTGTTGTGAGCCCACAAAATCTCAGAAAGATCTTCAACATTCTCTCAAGAATGTCTGTTGACGATCTGGAGCATTCAAAGAATCGACAGACATCGATCGAAGGAGTTTGATCAGCATGCACCGTCAAAAGGGCTCTACAACGAGCTAGCACTCGTGAGGAGTCGATCAAACTGGGAGCTTCGTGTGGATGATCCGCAGAGGCCAGACATACTGTGTGGCTGTATCGCGATGATCAGACTCTCCTGACGGTGATCAAATTATGACGATCTACTATCCGCACAAAGGTATTGTGTTCTGAACACATTACAGTAAAGTGTTTACTGTTCGAATTGGAATTTCAAATTTAAATGAATACATGCTATATATCATATTTAGATCCTAGTGTAGGGTAAATTTATGTTAATTAATTAGATTAATTAATATTTTTTCACTGTAAAATCATAATTTTGAAAAAGTTTTAAAATTATCATTTTATCCCTGCACTGAATTTTCTCCACAACACTACACACTCAGATTGATCTTCGGTGAAGTGGTTGTTGGGAATAGTGTCCCAAAGCCAATCGTCAGCCTTTTGATGGTTGTGCTCATTTTTGTATATGTACATGAATTATGAATTAATAAAAATTATTTTGATTTTTTTTCATCACAAAATGTTTCATCTTCTAATGAACTCTTATGTTGTGGTGAAGTCTTTAGGACTATTTAGACTCGACAAAGGAGGATTTATCGTTTAGTCCATAAATTTATTCACAACCAAATGATACGTTGTTACCAAGGACGACAATATTTATCAAGCATAGGTCGTTGTGTGCCATATAGGTTGGTTGTCCTCTTAACCAATGAGTATGGGGACACTGGTATGACATACAGGTGAGATATAAGGGTACATCTGCACTGAACGTGACCGACTCTGGAGCTATTTCTGCTATCAAGATTTGCTCCGATGGAATATGGATATAAATATCCCTCTGACCTGAGACCGCCACGGTGACATGCAAGCAACTCACTGCACTTAGGCACTGGACTACCTGAATTTTTTATTCAGTGACAGAAGGCTGCTGGGTGTAGTCAAGTACTTGACTTGTCGGTGTGTGTGTCAAGATGAGATTGACCACTCCAATTTAGGAGCTGTGTACAGTCATGTTTCAATTTAGCAAAACCTTGGCCAGGGTAGTCCTTGTGAGGAGTCACAGGACTGTTTGAGTTGAGCACGATTCGGATGATCTAATCAGGGTTGACAGTTTAACCTTGAGTCATCCTAAACATAGAGGTCAAAAGGATAAATTATACAGTAACCATATTCACGTAGGTTCTGAGTGTTGCGATTGCGACCATTTGACCTATCCGATCGTCGGGTACCATTGCTAGATGGTCACTTTGATTAGTACAGGAATTGGTTCCTGTGCTATAGGTTCGAACCTGTAGGGTCACACACATTAGAGGTTCCTATCTGATCTGATAGTTGGTGAAGAGTCCTTCATGTCTGGGATTCTGTGATCGAGAATCAGGATTCTCTGATCACGAGTTTCACACATTATGGGTACCGGGGTCAAGAGTCCTACTGGTTGGGATTTTTCGATCAGGTTTACATATCGATGAATTCTGATGCCTGATTGCCCATCGAATTTGGACTCAGTATTTATGAGAGGTTTAATTAGTGATTTGATTGCTAATTAACTCAATTTGATTGAGTAATTATTTTTGGATCAAGTCTAATTGAATTGGATTCAGTTGAGTTTGACTCAATTAGGTTAAGAGTTGACCTAATCATCGAGATGGTTTGGTCCCTGATTTGATCAAGGGTTGGGCTTAGTCAATTCTTGATTTGATTAGGATTTTATTGAGCCTAATTAAGCCTAATTAAGTTAGGTTTAAATTAGTCTAATTGGACCTAACTTATTTGGTTCAATTAGGTTGGTTTAAATAATTAAACCACCTTGACCCAATCTCCATGCGCCACCTCACTTCCATTGCACCCATTTGGATTCATGAGAAGAAACTTCTCATGAATTTTTTCCTCATGCCAAGCCCTCTCTACGCCCCACTTTAATATGCCATATGAATGGATAAGGATGATTGGTTGGCCATTCAACTTCAAAATAAAGTTTGAATTTGAATGGGCAATCAATCTTTGCGCCTTATCCCTTTTTTTTACGCCCCATTTATTACATGAGAAAAGATTTCTCATGAAATCTCTTCATGCATAATTTAAGCCATGCCTCACGCCTTTAGTGGATAAGGGATGAGTTGGTGTCCATTTGAATTCAAAATTTGATTTGAATTCAAATGTGCAATTACTCATCTTTATCCTTTATTTTGGATAAGACGTTTGACGTTGTTATAAAAGGAGGAGAAGAGTGGGGCGTGCAAGAAGAAT
This sequence comes from Elaeis guineensis, assembly GCF_000442705.2. Taxonomy (NCBI): domain Eukaryota; kingdom Viridiplantae; phylum Streptophyta; class Magnoliopsida; order Arecales; family Arecaceae; genus Elaeis; species Elaeis guineensis. The sequence continues at coordinate 54,143,965 of NC_025994.2, forward strand.
TTTTTTTGGAGAAAAATTTTGGGGTATGAGAAGTCTTGTGCATGAGAAGGAAGTTGTTGCCCAGCTATGCAACCCAAGAGGGGGGGGTGAATTGGGTTTCTAAAAATTTTAAGCTTAACTTATGACTTATGAGAAATGTTTGACAAAACTAAATAGATAGAGTGAGTAGAATTAATTCAAGACTAATAGCAAGAGCAAGAATGCAAGAGAATAATGAAGAGATAAAGAAGAGCAATTAGACACACACCAAACAAAAGGATTTATAGTGGTTCAGTGCCAACCTTGCACCTACATCCACTCCCCAAGCTCCTACTTGGGAATTTCAATCCACTAATTTTGTATTCAACCTGAATACAAACATCAAAAACTCTGACTCTAGCTATTCCAAGCTAGTCCACTTATTTTTCGGGTACAAGCCAACCCAATACACTCCGATTCTAGGTTCAGATCAACCTTCCCTTGTTTTGGAACCCCTCCAAAACAAAACCAATCACTCAAACTGAGTATAACAATTTATAGCACAAATAAGTACAAAGAAAGCTCCTTCAATGAGCGAATATAACTTTAAATACACTTTACTCAAGAGAAGAAGACTCTTTTTGCATTTTCTCAAGGTGGATGGAGACTTGAATGTGCACTTGAGGAGTTGGTGGGCTTGGATTAAAGGCTTCTTGAAAGCTTTGAATGAGCTCTTGCTTAGGGCTAAAAAATTGGCTTGAAATCCCTTTTTCAAAATCTCTCTTCTTGATTCTTCTTCTTTTCTTCTTGTTTTCTTCTTGTTTTCTTCTTATTGATTTCTACCTTTTTGTCCCTTTTATAGCTTTAAGAAATAGTGAAAAACATTCTAGGCTGAAAAAGAGCCGTTAGACCACATTAAATGAGCATTAAAAGTATTTAAAATGGGTTAAAAACTAGCCGTTGTAAAAAAATCCCATCACAGGGGTCGACTCATGGGTCGACTCATGCCTGGGGGTCGACTCATGGGTCGACCTCTGTGGAAAAATATCACAGAATCGAACGGGATCCGAGGTTCTGTAAAACTGGCAAAAAGATCCGCAGAGGTCGACTCATGAGTCAACTCATGCCTTGGGGGTCGACTCATGGGTCGACTCACAGGGTGTGCCAAGTCTGTGCCGGCCAGAAAATTCAGTGTGCCAGTCATCTCATGTGCCATGAGTCGACTCATGGGTCGACTCATGATTTTCAATCATGTATATCTTTCAAAATATAAGTCCAAAATCAATAAAATTTTTACCATTGGATCAAAAATTTTTTGTTCTATCATTTGATACTATCAAATCAGAGTTTTAGTAAAATTACAATTTTGTCCCTGAAGAGCAATAAGTCTTTTTCAAGTGAAAATCATTGGTACCCCTTCAACTGCTTTGTAATCATCAAAATCAATCTAAGGAGCAATAATCTCTCCCTTTTTGATGATGACAAAATACTTGAACAAAAGCATTCATATATAAATCAATGATCATGAATTTCAAAGGAATGAAATGCATTATAGGTAGTTTGAAGATAAATAAGAAATTTACAACCAACTTGTAAGTGCATTTGCTTGAAAAGAAGATTGATTCTTTTGGCATGTAATACATGTGCCCATTTGCATAGATAATTTGCCTATTGCTTAATGATTTAAAAATTTGCTCATTTGATTATGTGATTTTGGTATCAGAGTAGAAAATTTATTTTTGTTATCAGAGCAAAGCAGAATTTACATTAGGATTTGAAAATTGCGTGTTTAAAAATATCTCATTTGCTCATTTGCTTGTTTTTCAAATTTCTTAGCATCTTGAAAATTCGCTCATTCTCATTTGATTATTTAGTTTTAGTATCAGAGCATATTTAACAATTAAGTGTATCAATGCATGTCTAAGAATTAATTTTAAAGCATGTCAGAGTATGTCAAATTTTAAGATGTATCAGAGCATGTCTAATTTTAAAGCATATCAGAGCATGTCTTATTTTAAAGGTTGCTCATTTGCTTTCTTAGCAATTCATTCATTTTGTTAGCAATCTTGTTAATTTCTCCCAATTCACTCATTTTATTATTAAGTTTTGTATTTATCTCTCTTTTGATACTTTTGCTTAGCAATTCACTCATTGTATTTTTAAGTCATTTAATAATCTTGCTTTTGATATTTTTCATTAATTTCTCCCCCTTTTTGACATCATCAAACATTGTTAACTCCTCCTCTTTTTTTGAATACATTTTCTCTTTAGTGTTTCTTCAAACTTCTTGTGCTAATCATTAATGTTTGCTCCCCCTGAATACAGCAATCATTAAACAAAATATGCCATTGAGTACCATAGATATGAATTAGCAACAAAGAGAAGATATATAATCAAAAGATGATTGATACCATTACAAAGAGTAGATATATAATTAAAAGATGATTGATACCATAGTTGTTTCAATACATATTCCATAATATAAAAGTCAACTAGTTAATATCATTACATGGCCCAAAAGATAGATCCTAGAAAGAACAACAAGGATCTAGTAGAACACATGACTCTATGGATCAGAATCAGATGTATCAGAGATGGGGTGGGGAGATGATGGATCATGACCAAGAGCTCATCCTCTACCCCATCTGCCTCTGCCACGAGTGGAGGTGCTGGCACGAGTAGGTGGGCGAGATGATCCTGAAGGCTGAGAATGTCCAGAGGTCAAAGACTGGACTGCAAGAGAGAGCCTGATGAATCAAGAACGTTCAGAGCTCTCGAAACAGACTGAAGCAGTGTAGTGAACTGTGTAGAAGCATGCTCACTTGAGCCTCTGATCTCTCTCCTCAAGAAATCAAAACCACCCTCCAAAACACCTCTAAGTCTGCCAGCCTCCGCAGTTAGGTCTGTGACCTCAATAGTGTACTCCTGTGGCTGAGGATGGGCCAGAGCTAATACCTGCCCCTGCAGGTCAAGTACTCTCCCAGTCAGTCTCAAAATATAATCCTCGAGCTGCTGAATCCGAATTGACTGATCTGAGAGCATCTGAAATATAGTGGAGATATGGAGGATCAAGGTCTGATCAGATGTATCTAATGATGTGGATCCCGATGCAAATGCAGAAGTACTCCACTGACGAGAAAGCAAGGAAGCCACACGCTGAGAAATCTGCTCAATCTGATCATCAGCCAATCTGAACTCTGAAGGAGGTGCTCTGCTGTCTGGCTGCTGAACTGGTGTGTACCTCCTGGTGGACTCTGAAGGGCCAGCCTCTGGATCTGAAACAAACTGGATATCTGGAGATGCTGTCCTGAAGTCATGAAGAGGTGATGAGGGACCTTCTTCCTCAGCTCTGTCCTCAACTCTATCCTCAGCTCTCTCCTCAGCTCTTTCTTCTGTACCCTTGATCCAACCACCATCAATTCTAGTGAATCCCATGCGGTGCAGAGTGTGTTGGTTGATGGTGTCTGCGTGAGAAAGCTTAGCAGATGCCTCCCCCTCAAAGCTGACTCCAAACCTCCTGAAAACCAGTGTGAGGGCCATACCAAAAGGCAGATGTGCCTTGGATCTATTCAGTGTTTCTCTCATGGCCTCAATCATTAAAGCAGGGAGGTTTAAAGGGATTTGAGTGATCACATGAAACATTATACAAATGTCTCGGCCAGAAAGGAGGTCATGCCTACCACTCCTTAGAAAGAAAAGCTTTGTCACTAATTGATGTAGAATTCTCATTTCAATTGACAAGATTTTGGCTTCTAATTTATTTAGACTTCCCAAGTAGGTTCCTCCTAAAATTACATTGATCCCCTCTTCCTTCACTGGGAGTTCCATGTATGAATATCCCTCACAGGGCAAATGCAGAATCTCTCTCAAAATAATAGGATCTAAGCAGATATCAATTCCCTTAACAGTAGAAGTTACTGTTCCATTGCCATAGTGCAGATTTAGATAAAACTCTCTAACCAAGTCTACATATGTAACTTCCTTGAGAGAACAGTAAAATTCCCAACCTTGGTTTTTGATCTTTGAACAAAAGGAGAAACCTTCTTTTTTAAAGAATCTGAAGTCCACATTCTTGCCGGTTTCTACCTTTCTGTCAGAGAGTAAAATTTTGCTAGGGCTGAGAGAAGACTGAGAGGGACCTGGTGCAGACGCTGAAGCTGGAATGGGAGCAGAGGAGGTCTGAGAAGCTTGCCTTTTTCTGCGGACGCCTTCTTCCAGCTCATGGACTGATTTCCTTCTTTGAGGGAGTTTCATCTTTGGGGCCATTCTCACCACAAGAGCAAGCAAGGAGACTCGGAAGATCAAATGGGTGAGGAGAAGGAAGGTTACTAGAGGATGGAAAGAGATTTTGGCAGAGAGAAATGATGATTTTGAGAAGAACGGTGGAAGCTAGGGCATGCTCCAACCACTTCAATCAAGGGAGAAAGATGCGAGAAGCTCCTTTCCCAAGGGGTGATTTGAGGTGGAGATGTGAAGGGAGAATGATCTTTGGGCTAAATCCTTGGTTTTGGAGAGAACGAAGATGAGGACGACGAGTCTTGGAGGGAGGAAGATGAAGAAGAAGGAGGGATCGGCTCATGAACGGGCTTTAAGTTAAAAAAGAATGAACCCGTGGGAAGTTGGCCAAGAATTTCAAGTATGCCATTGGGTCGACCCTAGGGGGTCGACTCATGATTCACAAAATTTCAGAAAAAATATGAATAAATTCTGAAAAAATTCAAAATTTTGGGAGAAAAATTTTTGCTCAATGACAAGTTATGAGAATGATAATCTTGAGCTTTTAGGTCTAAGAGAGATGATAAAAATTGAGCTCAAAGAAATTTTGACATCGATTCCTTGGAATTGGAGAATATTTAGGCAAATGGATCAAGAATTCCTAGATTTCTCCTAATTTCACAAAATCTATCCTCACTAAGGGCCTTTGTAAAGATATCAGCTAATTGATTTTCAGTGCAAACATATTCAAGAATTATATTTTTGTTTTGAACATGTTCTCTTATAAAATGATGTCTTATTTCAATATGTTTAGACCTTGAATGTTGAATTGGATTTTTAGTTAGATTTATGGCACTAGTGTTGTCACATCTTATGGGTGTTTCATTAAGTTTGATACCAAAGTCTTCGAGTTGTTACTTAATCCACAAGATTTGAGCACAATAACTTCCGGCTGCAATGTATTCGACCTCAGCCGTAGACAGTGCTACCGAATTTTGTTTCTTGCTAAACCAGGAGATTAGGTTAACTCCAAGAAATTGGCAAGTTCCACTAGTGCTCTTTCTGTCTAATCTACATCCAGCAAAATCAGCATCTGAATATCCTAATAAATCAATTAGTGAGTCCTTAGAGTACCATAATCCTAGAGTTTGAGTACCATTTAAATATCTAAGGATTCTTTTAACAGCATTCAAGTGAGATTCTTTAGGATTAGATTGAAATCTAGCACATAAACAAACACTAAACATGATATCAGACCTACTTGCAGTTAAATATAATAGAGAGCCAATCATACCTCTATAGTATTTTAAGTCTACGTATTTACCTTCTTCATCCTTGTCAAGCTTACATGAGGGGCTCATGGGTGTGCCAATTGCTTTGGAGTTCTCCATTCCAAATCTTTTGAGTAATTCCTTGATGTACTTGCTTTGGGTGATGGAGATTCCTTCTTTTGTTTGTTTGATTTGGAGTCCGAGGAAGAAAGTAAGTTCTCCCATCATGCTCATCTCGAACTCCCCCTGTATGAGCTTAGCAAAGTCTTGACAAAGAGATTCATTAGTAGACCCAAAAATTATGTCATCAACATAAATTTGTATAATTAACATATCATTTTGATTTCTTTTAATAAAGAGGGTTGTGTCTACATTACCTCTTGAAAAATTATTATTTAGTAAGAATTTGCTTAGCCTATCATACCAAGCCCTAGGTGCTTGTTTTAATCCATATAGAGCTTTATTTAATTTAAAAACATGATTAGAAAAAGCATGATTTTCAAATCCTGGGGGTTGTTCTACATAGACTTCTTCAGCAATATATCCATTCAAAAATGCACTTTTGACATCCATTTGAAATAATTTGAATTTCATAAAGTAAGCATATGCAAGTAGAAGTCTAATGGCCTCTAATCTAGCAACAGGTACAAAGGTCTCATCAAAATCAATTCCTTCTTCTTGATTATAACCTTTAGCAACCAATCTTGCTTTATTTCTTATTACATTTCTATGTTCATCTAATTTGTTCCTAAAGACCCATTTTGTGCCAATTATTGAATAATTTTTAGGTCTTGATACTAAAGTCCATACATTATTTCTTTCAAATTGATTAAGTTCCTCTTGCATTGCATTGATCCAATTATAATCATTTTCAGCTTCTTCAATAGTTTTTGGTTCAAGATGAGATACAAAAGCACAATGATTAAATACATCTCAAAGTGAAGAACGAGTTTTTACCCCCTGCATAGGATCACCAATAATTAGCTCCTTAGGGTGATTGTGAACATACCTCCATTCTTTGGGTAGGTCATTTGTACCTTGAGGTTGTTCTTGATGTTTTTCATCTCCCTCATCCTGTTTGTCTTCATGTTCCTTGTCATCTTGAACTGTTGAATCTTTCAGAGTGATCTCCTTCATTCCTTCTATAAGAGGATCTGCATCATCAACACCTTCATTCTTCCTTGAAGGAAGATCGTTAGATTCATCAAAGACAACATGTATGGACTCCTCTACTACTAAAGTTCTTTTGTTAAAAACTCTAAAAGCTTTACTAGTGGAGGAGTAACCAAGAAAGATTGCTTCATCTGATTTTGCATCAAATTTTTCAAGTCTTTCTTTACCATTATTTAACACAAAACATCGACAACCAAAAATATGAAAATAAGTAATATTAGATTTTCTTTCTTTCCAAAGCTCATAGGGGGTTTTCTTTAAAATTTGTCTAATCAAAGCACGATTTAAAATGTAATATGCTGTGTTGATTGCTTCCGCCCAAAAATATCTTGGAAGGTTGCTTTCACAAAGCATGGTACGGGCCATTTCTTCTAAGGTTCTATTTTTTCTTTCTACTACCCCATTTTGTTGGGGTGTCCTAGGAGCAGAGAAGTTATGGCCAATTCCCTTTTCATCATAAAAATTTTCAAAGTCTTGATTTTCAAATTCAGTTCCATGATCGCTTCGAATATTTTGAATTGAAAATTTTTTCTCATTAGTGACTTTTCGATAAAATTTAGTGAAAACATGAAAAGTTTCATCTTTGTGTGCTAAAAAGTAAACCCAAGTAAAATGAGAGTAATCATCTATAATTATAAAATCATATCATTTTTCTCCTAGACTAGTGGTTCTAGTAGGTCCAAATAAGTCCATATGCAAAAGCTCTAAAGGTCTAGAGGTTGAAACAATATTTTTGGATTTAAATGAAACTCTTGTTTGTTTTCCTAGTTGGCATGCATCACAAATTCTATCCTTTTCAAAATTCAGTTTTGGCAAACCAAGAACTAATTCTTTCTTAATTAATTTTGAAAGAGAATGCATGCTAATGTGTGCAAGTCTACGATGCCAAAGCCAACTAGTCTCATTAATTTTAGCATTCAAAGATACTAGGCATTGCATGTTTATTTTGGCTAAATCATTTAAATCTACCATATAAACATTACCATATCTATGTCCAATAAATTTAATACCATCATTAATAGGACTAGTTACAATGCAAACAGACGATTCAAAAACAACTTTATATCCTTTATCACAAAATTGACTAATGCTTAGTAAATTATGCTTTAAACCATCTACTAACAAAATATTTTCAATGTATTTGGAGGGAGTGATACCAATGTTACCTATACCGATGATCTTTCCTTTGCCATTGTCTCCAAAGGTGACCATCCCTCCATCCTTAGCATCAAGAGTGATGAATTGGGATTCATCACCAGTCATGTGTCTCGAGCATCCACTGTCAAGATACCATTTCCTGTTTCCTCCTTGGGATGCTATACACACCTGCAAGCAAAAGTCAAGTTTTTGTTTTAGGTACCCATGCTTTCTTGGATCCTTTTTGGTTAGTCATAATAGTTCCTTTTGGAACCCATTTTTTCTTTATAGTTGAGTTTGCAGACTTGTTAGAGAAGCAAGTATATGACTTATGTCCTACTCTACCATATTTGAAGCAAGTAATATTAGAAGACTTGTTACTTAAAGAGTTTACATAAATATTTTTCAGATATTTTTGTTTCTTCAAGGGGTTATAGCCAAGTCCAGCCTTATCATACATGGCCTTTTGATTATCAAGAATCATATTGAGTTTATTTGAACTCAAGGTGAACTTTTCTACTATTGGTTTTAGCTTGGCAATTTCATTCTTTAAGCTTTGATTTTTTTGAAGCAGGGTGGATTTTTCAATTGAAATGTCTTCAGTTTGTTTCAATAAAGATTGATTTTTTAATTTTAGATCTTTGTTCTTCATCCCTAGTTTCTTTAATTCGTCAACTAAATCATAGAATACTTCATGTAATTCTTCAAATGTAAAGTCACTAGGAGTTTCAGAAATTACCTCATTTTCGTGTGCCATAAGGCACAGGTTGGCTTGTTCGGTTGAGTTTTCCTCGTTGGAGCTTGAGTCATCACTCGCACTCCAAGTGGCCATCATGGCCTTCTTCTTATACTTCTTGAGACCTTTCTTCAGCTGAGGGCATTCGGATTTGAAGTGTCCCGGCTTCTTGCATTCGTAGCAGATAAGGGGTTGGTCTTTCTCTTTTTCTTTGCTCTGTTCTCCTTTTGTGAATGGCCTCTTCCTCATCCCCTGTTTCTTTTTTCTCAAAAATTTCTTGAATCTTTGGGTAATGAGTGCCATCTCTTCATCCTGTTCTTCATCTTCAGTGTCATCAGTTTCTTCATCTGGTGGAGCTGTGGATTTAAGGGCAATTATTCTTTTCTTTTTGACTTCTTCCTCTTGATGTTGCTTCATGCTCAGCTCATGAGTCATCAATGATCCAAGAATCTCTTCCAAGGGTAGAATGTTCAAGTTCTTAGCTTCTTGAATGGCAGTCACTTTGGCTTCCTAAGTTCTTGGTAAGGATCTGAGAATCTTTCTTACAAGCTCACTGTTAGTATAGGACTTGCCAAGACTCTTTAAATCATTAATAATATCAGTAAAGTGAGTAAACATTCCAGTTATGGACTCATCATGCTCCATTTTAAATAATTCATATTTATGCACAAGCATGTTGATTTTAGACTCCTTTACTTGATTGGTTCCCTCATGGGTTACTTTTAACCTATCCCATATTTCTTTAGTAGATGAGCAAGTAGAAATACGATTAAATTCGTTAGCATCAAGAGCACAATAAAGAACATTTATTGCTTTAGCATTTAATTGGGCCATCTTCTTATCAACCTCATCCCATTCTTTCTCGGGTTTGGTTGATTCCTCACCATCTATAATTTTAGTGGGTATGTGAGGACCATTCACTATGATACTCCACATATCATAGTCGAGTGCTTGAATGAATATTTTTATCCGAGCTTTTCAATAGGTGTAATTAGACCCATTGAAAAGTGGAGGTCGGTTGGTGGATTGCCCCTCGGCTAGAGAAGTGCCGACATGAGTTGCCATAGATCTTTGGCTCTTTGATTGTTTAGATCAAAGAAGGGCTAGAGCATCGGGCTCTGATACCACTTGTTGCCCAGCTATGCAACCCAAGAGGGGGGGGGGTGAATTGGGTTTCTAAAAATTTTAAGCTTAACTTATGACTTATGAGAAATGTTTGACAAAGCTAAATAGATAGAGTGAGTAGAATTAATTCAAGGCTAATAGCAAGAGCAAGAATGCAAGAGAATAATGAAGAGATAAAGAAGAGCAATTAGACACACACCAAATAAAATGATTTATAGTGGTTCGGTGCCAACCTTGCACCTACATCCACTCCCCAAGCTCCTACTTGGGAATTTCAATCCACTAATCTTGTATTCAACCCGAATGCAAACGTCGAAAACTCCGACTCTAGCTATTCCAAGCTAGTCCACTTATTTTTCGGATACAAGCTAACCCAATACACTCCGATTCTAGGTTCGAATCAACTTTCCCTTATTTTGAAACCGCTCCAAAACAAAACCAATCACTCAAACTGAGTATAACAATTTATAGCACAAATAAGTACAAAGAATGCTCCTTCAATGAGCGAATATAACTTTAAATACACTTTACTCAAGAGAAGAAGATCCTTTTTGGATTTCCTCAAGGTGGATGGAGACTTGAATGTGCACTTGAGGAGTTGGTGAGCTTGGATTAAAGGCTTCTTGAAAGCTTTGAATGAGCTCTTGCTTAGGGCTGAAAAGTTGGCTTGAAATTCTTTTTTCAAAATCTCTCTTCTTGATTCTTCTTCTTTTCTTCTTATTTTCTTCTTGTTTTCTTCTTGTTTTCTTCTTATTGATTTTCACCTTTTTGTCTCTTTTATAGCTTTAAGAAATAGTGGAAAATATTCTAGGCTGAAAAAGAGCCGTTAGATCATATTAAATGAGTATTAAAAGTATTTAAAATGGGTTAAAAACTAGCCGTTGTAAAAAAATCCCATCACAGGGGTCGACTCATGGGTCGATCATGCCTGGGGGTCGACTCATGGGTCGACCTCTATGGAAAAACATCACAGAATCGAACGGGATCCGAGGTTCTGTAAAACTGGCAAAAAGACCCGCAGAGGTCGACTCATGAGTCGACTCATGCCTTGGGGGTCGACTCATGGGTCGACTCACAGGGTGTGCCAAGTCTGTGCCAGCCAGAAAATTCAGCGTGCCAGTCATCTCATGTGCCATGAGTCGACTCATGGGTCGACTCATGATTTTCAATCATGTATATCTTTCAAAATATAAGTCCAAAATCAATAAAATTTTTACCATTGGATCATAAATTTTTTATTCTATCATTTGATACTATCAAATCAGAGTTTTAGTAAAATTACAATTTTGCCCCTGAAGAGCAATAAGTCTTTTTCAAGTGAAAATCATTGGTACCCCTTCAACTGCTTTGTAATCATCAAATCAATCTAAGGAGCAACAGAAGTCCATATCCTTCCAAGAGAAAAAGAAAGAAAAGAAAGAAAAGTCGGTGCAAGGTTTTCGGTGATTTCCTAGAGTTTTAACCTGGGGTTCAGGAAGTGAGAAAGTGAGCTACGAGTGTCGTGAGCCCACAAAATCTTAGAGAGATCTTCAACATCCTCTCAAGCACGTCTGTTGGTGATCCAGAGCATCCAAAGAATCGACAGATATCGATCGAAGGAGTTCGATCAGCATCCACTGTCAAAAGGGCTCTACAACGAACTAGCACTCGTAAGGAGTCGATCAGATCGGAAGCTTCGTGTGGATGATTTGCAGAGGCTATACATACTGTGTGGCTGCATCGTGATGATCAGACTCTTCCGACGGTGATTAGATTATGGCGATCTACTATCCGCACAAAGATATTATGTTCTGAACACATTACAGTAAAGTATTTACTGTTCGAATTTGAATTTCAAATTTAAATGTATGCATGCTATATATCATATTTAGATCTTAGTGTAGAGTAAATTTATGTTAATTAATTAGATTAATTAATATTTTTTTACTGTAAAATCATGATTTTGAAAAAGTTTTAAAATTACCATTTTACCCCTGACTGAATTTCCCCACAAATGGTATCAAAGCGGGTTCTAAGATATGATATATGAATTTGTATGTGTAGATTAAGTTGTAATCTAAAAGTTTAAATTTAAAATTTAAAATTCAAAATTTGAATTTTGAAAGTTATTTGAAATTCAAAATTCAAAAGTTTGATATTCAAAATTTGAAATTTGAATTTTGAAATTCAAAATTCAAAAATTTAAAATTTAAAATTTAAAATTTAAAATTTAAAATTTGGTTGAAATTTTAAATTTGAAATTTAAAATTTAAAATTCAAAATTTAAAATTCAAAAATTTAAAATTTATTTGAAATTTGAAATTCAAAATTTAAAATTTGAAATTTAAAATTTGAAATTTGAAATTTAAATTTTGAAATTGGTATATTTAGATATACTTGATCCAAGTAGCAAGTAATCGAATTGGGTTGGTTGCCATGGCCGTCCGGTCATAGGAGAAAAGTAGGGTTTAAAGGTCCTCTCCTCCCATTCGATGGGGTCTCCTATGTGGTGGGGGTGCCACTGTAATTATATCCTATGCAGATGAAGCAGCGAAAGAAATTAATTGTAAAGGTTCAATTATGAAATTTATTATGAATGTGTTAGATTAGATCTAAAGGAATATTCATGATTTATTTTGATTAAATTATTTTCTGTTATGTAATTAGCAATAGGATTGCTATTTATGAAATGTGCTAATCTATTTATGAAATGAGTCAACATATTTGGTGAACAGAAAATAAAATCTTTCAAATTTGAAAATTATTTTTGAAATACCAAACCCTGATCCATCAGTCCAAATACTTAATTAAAAGAATTAAGTGTTGTCTAGTAGGTCTAGAATTGTGAATTAAGACCTAAGACAATTGCATAAACTTATGGGTCAATGGGTTAGATGGATTAGGTCCATAATTGGGTTAGACCTAAGGTTAGCTTAAAGAAATAGACTAAATTAGAGTAATTGGTCAAATCTAATCAAAAGTTGAATTAGATTAGGTCAAGGATACTCTAGACTCAACTCCAATAGTTGTAGTTGAATGGGTCCATGTCTTTAACTAGACCAAGATGGACTTAATTCATGGCTACGCGGTGGAACCCTATTTACTAAGTTGATCAAATTAAAACTAATGAACCGGTTGGTGTCTAAGGTAAGTTTGGCAGTTTGACCAGTGGTTTTTAAGCGGGAGCTACTCGCAGTGATTTGATCTCTGACGAGTTAATGACTTATCCTCACCACTGATCTCACTTACCTGGCCAACTTGGTGAATTAAGTTTTGATTAGATCACTTGGTGATTAGGGCTCACCCATGTCATTAGGTAAATCAGTTTGACTGATTTAGGTGCTCCTAATGCCAGCTTTAATTAAATCCTTTTTAATCTGACTTGGTGAAGTCAGTGGGAGGATTGAAATTGGCTGGATTTTTTCTTCTCATCTATCTTTTTATAAAATCCTCAAAAATTATTAGGTCCCTAAAAATGATTAAGTTATATTGATAACTAAGTCATAGCCTCCCATTAAGTGAGTGATAATGAGTCAATTAGTTTAATAATCATTGGAGGCCCAAAGGCCTGGTGCTTATTGACTAATGAAATTATCATTCATAATATGATAATTTGGTTTGAGTCTTTCTGATGGTGGTTAGGTTGGCCGGCCAAAGTCGGGCCTGATCATTTATTGGTCTGATTCACCAAATCAAATCATGTTAATGGTTGGACCTAACCAGATCATTTCAGTGGAGGCCAAAGCCTACTGATTAGGTTTTGGGACAAAATCAATTACTAGAAGTTGTTTAGAGAAACAACTGGTTATGAACCTACCCATAGATACACATGGGTTGACCAACCAAAGTTGGGCTCATGTGTAGTCTGTGTGGATTCTAGTACCCACTAAGGAATTAAAGTAATTCCTCGAATTGGATGTTGAGGCTACCAATTCATAAAAATACTGGGAGAAACTTTAGACTAAAGTCCAAGTCTTTAGTATTTATAATTTATGTACTAATAGAGGTCTGATTTTTCTTTATGCAGCTATGGCCACTACCCTATCCCTCCGGTCATTATTAGATAATGACAAGCTCATGGGACCTAATTTTGATAGCTGGTATCGAAAATTAAAAATCATCCTTGAGCATGAGTGGATCCTTTATGTAGTAACGGATCCGACACTTGAGGAGCCAGCCCTGAACGCTAGAGGGACAGTCCGAGACACTTATCAGAAGTGGTTCAACGACTGCACCACCGTTCAGTGTATTATGCTGGCGGCAATGAATGATGAGTTCAGCCGCAGGTTCGAGAATGCCCAGCCACAGGAGATGCTTCAAATGTTGAACGACTCCTTTGGCACGCCTGATGATGTTGAAAGGCACAAAACTAGTTGCGCCATTTTCAATGCTCGGATGAGGGATGGAGCCTTAGTCACTGATCATGTACTGTACATGATCAAAATGATTGAGCGCCTAAGTAAACTGGGCTTTCCCCTGCATGAGCAGCTTGATAAGGATGCGATCCTTAATTCATTGCCCAAGTCCTTCCTCCCCTTCCTTACTCATTTTCGGATGACAAAACCTACAGCGAACTACCACGGCTTGTTGGGGTTGCTGTAGAACTTTGATAAGGATCACCAGCTCCATAAGGAGTCGGTGAATGTAGTGGGAGGGTCTTCTTCTGGTTGTCGACCCTTTAAGAAAGGGAAGAAGAAGAACAAGAAGAAGAAGAATAAGAAGGTGCAGCTGCATGCTAGGACATCTGCATAGGGTCAGACCAAGAAGCGCAAGTCCGACCAGAGCCAGGCGGAGTTCTTCTTTTGCAAGAAGCAGGGGCACTGGAAGAGGAACTGTCCTCTATACATTGCTTCCCTGGACCCGAACAGGCCAATGAAGAAGCAAGATACTTATATGATAACACCTTATAACTTTTTCATTTGTGATACTACTGCCTGGGTATTGGATACCGGAAGCCCTTATCATATTTGCAATACGATGCAGGGTCTGCAGGTCAGTAAGAGATTTGATGAAGGCGAGAGATTCTTGAACGTTGGAGATGGAAGCAAAGTTCTAGTTCTAGCATTAGGAATCATGAACCTTGTAATTAATTCTCGAAACATAATTCTGAGTGAATGTCACTAGTGTCCAAGCTTTTTATTAAATATTATTTCTGTAGGCCTTTTGGCCATGAACGGTTATCGATTTTTAATAAAAGGAAACATTTGCAATATCATTTTGAATGGTGTTACAATGTTTGTTGGATAACTTAATAATGAAATTTACTTTCTATCACAACCTGTTAATGTGGTTCAAACCTCCGGTAAATGCCCTAGAATAGATAATGTGTCAGAAGTCTACTTTTGGCACTGTAGGCTAGGTCATATCAATAAGAACAGGATAAACAGGTTGGCTCAAGAAGGAATTCTTGAAGTAGGTGATTGTGAATCACTTCCAACCTGTGAGTCCTGTCTTCTTAGTAAAATGACCAAATCACCTTTTACTGGAATAGGTGAGCGAGCCAGTGAACTCTTGGGTTTGGTACATTCTGATGTATGTGGACCCATGAGCTCAAGTGCAAGAGGTGGATATTTCTACTTCATAACCTTCACAGACGACCTATCAAGGTATGGGTATGTCTATTTAATGAAGCATAAATCGAAATCGTTTGAAATGTTTAAACTATTCTGAAATGAGGTAGAAAAATAAACTGGAAAGTGTATTAAAACTCTTCGATCTGATCGAGGAGGTGAATACCTTTCCAATGATTTTCTAACATATCTTGGGGAGAATGGGATTCTCTCTCAATGGACTCTTCCTGGAACACCACAACATAATGGTGTATTTGAAAGGAGAAATTGGACCTTGTTGGATATGGTTCGATCCATGATGGGGTTTGCTGGTCTGTCGATCTCCCTCTGGGGATATGTGCTCGAATCGGCTTGTTACCTTCTAAATAGAGTTTCGAGTAAGTCTGTAACCAAAACGTCATATGAGATATGGATAGGACGTAAGTCAGTACTCTCGCACCTTAGGGTTTGGGGGTGTCCGACTTGTGTTAAACGTTTAATTACGGACAAGCTTGGACCTAGGTCTGACAAGTGTAATTTTATAGGGTACCCAAAAGAGACCAAAGGGTATTACTTCTACCTAGCTGATGAGCAAAAAGTGTTTGTCAGCCTTAAGACAATCTTTTTGGAAAAGGAGTTCCTTGGTGAAGGAACTATTGCCTCTAAGATCGAACTTGACAAAGTTCGGTAGGTGGAAAAACCAACATAAGTTGCTGAACCTGAACCGAATTTGGTTAGATCAGATCCGGAGCCCATTGTTCAAGCACCCTTAAGACGATCTGGTAGAGTACCACATCAACCGGACAGATACTATGGTTTCTTGATCCGGAATGGTGATCCTATCGAACTTGATGAAAATGATGAGGATCCGATCACCTACATGGATGCAATGCAGAGACCTGACTCTGAGAAATGGCTGGAGGCCATGAAATCTGAAATAGAGTCCATGAAGATCAACGATGTGTGGATATTGGTTGACCCACCCGAAGGAGTAAAGCCCATAGGGTGTAAGTGGGTCTTCAAGAGGAAGAGAGGCGCAGATGGAAAGGTGAAAACCTATAAAGCCTGTCTAGTTGCCAAGGGATATCATCAACGTTATGGTATAGACTATGACGAGATATTTTCTCCTGTGGCAATGCTCAAATCCATTCGGATTATGCTTGCGATAGCTACCCATCTGGACTATGAAATCTGGTAGATGGATGTGAAGACAGCTTTCCTAAATGGAGAGCTTGATGAAGAGGTGTATAGGATACAACCTGAAGGATTCACATCCACAGATGAGTCTAAGGTGTGCAGGCTACAGAGGTCCATTTATGGACTTAAGCAGGCATCACGGAGTTGGAACATACATTTTGATGAGACGATCAAGACGTATGGCTTCGTTAAGAACGGAGAAGAGCCATGCATTTATAAGTGGGCTAATGGTCCAGTAGTAGTATTTCTTGTATTGTATGTGAATGACATTCTCTTAATCGAGAATGATGTCCCTGTATTACAGGGAATAAAGATTTGGCTGTCGTCATAGTTCTCCATGAAGGATCTGGGAGAAGCTTCCTACATCCTAGGGATGAGGATCTATAGAGATAGATCTAAAAGGTTGCTTGGTTTATCTCAGTCCACGTACATTGATACTATGCTGAAGAGGTTCAGCATGGAGAATTCCAAGAAAGACTATCTTCCGATAGGCCATGAAATTTCTCTCTCGAAGAGGGATTGTCCGACAACACCTCAAGAGAGAGAGCGTATGGGTAGGATTCCATATGCTTCGACAGTGGGATCTATCATGTACGCCATGACATGTACATGACCAGATGTGGCATACTCACTAGGGGTAGTGAGTAGATACCAATCTGATCTAGGGGAGAATCACTGAAAGGTTGTTAAAATCATCCTGAAGTATTTAAGAAATACTAAGGACCAATGGTTTGTTTATGGTGAATTGGACTTGAGACTTATAGGGTTTACAGACTCTAGTTTTCAGTCTGATCATGATGACAACAAAAGTATGTCGGAATTTATTTTTACCCTTAATGGTGGGGCTATCTGCTGGAAGAGTTCCAAGCAGCACACAGTGGCTAATTCAGTTTGCGAGGTGGAGTATGTCGTTGCATCAGATGCTGCCAAAGAAGTGGTGTGGCTGAGAAAATTAATCATCGAGCTCGGAGTAGCACCCTCCCTTGTTGGTCCAGTTCAGCTCTACTGTGACAACTCTGGAGCCATTGCTTAGGCGAAGGAACCAAAGGCACACCAGCGGATGAAGCATATTCTGCGCCGCTACCATCTCATCCAGAAAATTGTTGATCGAGGTGACGTCGATCTTTAAAAGATCGACAGAAAGGAGAACCTGACCGACCCATTCACTAAAGCCATTACGGTGAAGGAGTTCAATGACTACAAGTCGAAGATGGATATTAGATACTGCACCGATTGGCTTTAGGCCAAGTGGGAGATTGTTGGGAATAGTGTCCCAAAGTCAATCGTCAGCCTATTGATGGTTGTACTCATTTTTGTATATGTACATGAATTATGAATTAATAAAAATTATTTTGGTATTTTTTTATCATAAAATGTTTCATCTTCTAATGAACTCCTATGTTGTGGTGAAGTCCTTAGGACTATTTAGACTCGACAAAGGAGGATTTATCGTTTAATCCTTAAATCTGTTCGCGACCAAATGATACGTTGTTACCAAGGACGACAACGTTTATCAAGCATAGGTCGTTGTGTGCCATATAGGTTGGTTGTCCTCTTAACCAATGAGTGTGGAGACACTGGTATGGCATACAGGTGAGATGTAAGGGTACATCTGCACTGAACGTGACCGACTCCGGAGCTATTTCTGCTGTCAAGATTTGTTCCGATAAAATATGGGTATAAATATCCCTCTGACCTGAGACTGCCACGGTGACTTGCAAGCAACTCACTGCACTTAGGCACTGGACTACCAGAATTTTTAATTCAGTGACGGAAGGCTGCTGGGTGTAGTCAAGTACTTGACTTGTCGGTGCGTGTGTCAAGATGGGATTGACCATTCCAGTTTAGGAGCTATGTACAGTCGTATTTCAATTTAGCAAAACTTTGGCCAGGGTAGTCCTTGTGAGGAGTCACAGGACTGTTTGAGTTGAGCACGATTCGGATGATCTAATCAGGGTTGACAATTTAACCCTGAGTCATCCTAAACACAGAGGTCAAAAGGATGAATTATACAGTAACCATATTCACGTAGGTTCTGAGTGTTGCGATTGTGACCATTCGACCTATCCAGTCCTCAGATACCATTGCTAGATGGTCACTTCAATTAGTACAGGAATTGATTCCTGTGCTACCGGCTTAGGTTCGAACCTGCAGGGTCACACACATTGATAGCTGGTGAAGAGTCTTTCATGTTTGAGATTCTGTGATCGAGAATCAAGATTCTATGATCGAGGATCAGGATTCTCTGATCACGAGTTCCACACATTATGGGTATCGAGGTCAAGAGTCCCACTGGTTGGAATTTTTTGATCAGGTTTACATATCGATAAATTTTGATGCCTAATTGCCCATCAAATTTGGACTCAGTATTTATGAGAAGTTTAATTAGTGATTTGATCGCTAATTAACTTAATTTGATTGAGTAATTATTTTTGGATCAAGTCCAATTGAATTGGATTCAGTTGGGTTTGACCCGATTAGGTTAAGAGTTGACCTAATCGTCGAGATGGTTTGGTCCCTGATTTGATCAAGGATTGGGCTTAGTTAATTTTTGATATGATTAGGATTTTATTGAGCCTAATTAAGCCTAATTAAGTTGGGTTTAAATTAGTCTAATTGGATCTAACTTATTTGGTTCAATCTTAGGTTGGTTTAAATAATTAAACCACCTTGACCCAATCTCCATGCACCACCTCACTTCCATTTCACCCATTTGGATTCATGAGAAGGAACTTCTCATGAATTTTTTTCTCATGCCAAGCCCTCTCCATGCCCCACTTTAATGTACCATATGAATGGATAAGGATGATTGGTTGGCCATTCAAATTTAAAATAAAGTTTGAATTTGAATGGGCAATCAATCTTTGCGCCTTATCCCTTTTTTTTTACGCCCCATTTATTACATGAGAAAAGATTTCTCATGAAATCTCTCCATGCATAATTTAAGCCATGCCTCATGCCTTTAGTGGATAAAGGATGAGTTGGTGTCCATTTGAATTCAAAATTTGATTTGAATTCAAATGTGCAATTACTCATCTTTATCCTTTCTTTTGGATAAGACTTTGACGTTGTTATAAAAGGAGGAGAAGAGTGGGGCGTGCAAGAAGAATTTTTTTTGAAGAAAAATTCTGGGGTGTGAGAAGTCTTGTGCGTGAGAAGGAAGTCCATATCCTTCCAAGAGAAAAAGAAAGAAAAGAAAGAAAAGTGGGTGCAAGGTTTTCGGTAAATTCCCTAGAGTTTTAACCTGGGGTTTGGGAAGTGAGAAAGTGAGCTATGAGTGTCGTGAGCCCACAAAATCTTAGGGAGATCTTCAACATCCTCTCAAGCACGTCTGTTGGCGATCTGAACCATCCAAAGAATCGACAGACATCGATCGAAGGAGTTCGATCAGCATCCACCGTCAAAAAGACTCTACAACGAGCTAGCACTCGTGAGGAGTCGATCAGATTGGGAGCTTCGTGTGAATGATCTGCAGAGGTCAGACACACTGTGTGGCTACGTCACGATGATCAGACTCTCCCGACGGTGATCAGATTGTGACGATCTGCTACCCGCACAATGGTATTGTGTTCTGAACACATTACAGTAAAGTGTTTACTGTTCGAATTTAAATTTTAAATTTAAATACATACATGCTATATATCAATTTAGATCCTAGTGTAGGATAAATTCATGTTAATTAATTAGATTAATTAATATTTTTCCACTGTAAAATCATGATTTTGAAAAAATTTTAAAATTATCATTTTACCCCTGCACTGAATTTCTCCACAAAGATGTGTGTCATGATTGTGCCTCATCAATAAGCACATCTAGTCGAGGATCAATTGGTGGACACTCCACAGGTTATGATAGTTCATAGGTTTTGAACTTTTCAAGTTCAATTATCCTCCCACTGTCTCCTTAGAAATTTTTTTTTTCTAAAAGGTGGCATACCTACTGATAAAATACCTTTTGTCCAGTAGGATAGTAGAAATAGTATCATATATTACTCTTTAGGATAATCTATAAACATATATAAACCTGTTTTAGCGCAAACTTATGTACATCAACTCTTTTCACATGCCTCTTGCCTTTTCTATATCTCATATGGAGTGATAGTAACATATTTTAATGGTATCTCATTCAGAAACACAAACAGTAATTTCTAGGGCATATCCTCAGACTGAGATAATAAGATTTATGAAGCATATTAGAGAATCACATCATATCTCATATGAGGTGTTCATCTATGGATCAAGATATTATTAGTCTTAGAACATCCACTTGTTTAAGACCTAATACATTGCTCGCCTTTTTCGATGTCAAGTAAATGGGATCTTGATTATTTTATTCATGCGACAAGATTTACAAGTTCTATATGATTCAAAATCATACAGACAAAGAACTCTTCTTTGTATTACTTGTTTATCTTTGACTCACAAAAATAGCCAAGTTGACAATGCCAGAGATATGTGATCATCATATATTTATTTTTTATTCTCATCAACATAAAGAATAACATCATTGAGTGATAGAAACATAAGACCATAGCTATAAAATTTATCAGAAGGAGAGTAACTTTTACTCTTTACATTAATTTCAAAACCATGTTATAATAGCAAAGGATTTGAAATAATATTTCTGATAAATTCAGGCATATAATAATGGTCTACTAGTTTCTAAATAAGTAGGTTCCTACAGTCTTAGCATAAATGGACTATCCATTAGTACCAAAAGAGAAGTAGTCATCTTACTTGAGCTTTATAGATCCAGCAACACTTTGCGTAAGTGAGGCCTATATTAGGTATCATGTACCTAAAATTTTAAAGCTGAAATACTCAATGACAAATAGTTTGTATCATGTACAAATAATTAGCAGATGTAATTTTTGCATCCTGCTACTGCTTCACACTTGCAAGATAACTCTTGCAATTTATCTCTAATGCACACCATTACTGTCATGATATTAGATACCCATGGTGAAGACATTCTTCACCTTCTTCTCCTAGGAGATGCTAAAGAAAGAACTTAAGAGAGTTAGTAGGATCTAATCCTAGATTAACTCACCATCTATGATAATGATTTAATCGCATGATTAAGTCAATTAGGATATATTTTGACAGTCGTACTGTCATCTCCGTCATATCTCGTATGCAGTTTTTTCTTCTATATAATATCAACTCCGATCAAATCAAAATTAGGAGAATAGGAGACTCTCCTATATGAGAACTATTCTCAGGTTCCTCAACCATTCTATGATATTCGATCAATTTTAAAAATATCCTATGCAGTGATAGTGAAGATGCAAATATGTATATAAGAACATAAAAGGACTACTCATGATGACATATATAATTTAGATGAGATTTTTTATCTAAATATGTCTCTCACTATTTTAGCAAATTTCATAGTCCTTAAGTATGAAATCAAAAAAACCTATCATCTAGTTCTTTAGTGACATTGAGATCTCAATTCTTCATAAAAAACTCTATGGATAGCACAACAAGCTCCTATGAGTTCAAAGGTAGGTAACTTTTTACCAATTACATCTCATACAACTCTCAACATAACTTTTATCTTTAAAATATTTATAGCTTTTTAGATAGCACAATAAACTATAGTATTTTAGTTAAATCATACCCTTCATCTTATATGATCATATCTAAATAATACTATCCTTGTGGATAGCACAACAAGACAGTACTACCAGAATATGTCATAAGCATCATTAAGTCCATATTATACCAATCACTATAGCAAGCTTTGTGGATAGCACAATAAACTCACTATAATTTTTGACATACTCTATTGACTTAGTATGAACTAAATATCATTAGCTTCATTATGTACCAAGACAGTATCAAATCAGTCTCCATAGCAAGCCTTGTGGATAGCACAATAAGCCTACTCTAATTCTTGACATAATACTGGCTTGGCATGAAGGAAGGCATGGGTAGTGTTCTTAACACTTTACCATTAAGACTTAATATAATTTAAATGAGGGTCTTAGGTCTCATGCACATCCTAAACGTATATTCATGCATCATATGCAATCTAAACTTTAAATCTAACTACCAACATATAAGAGCATAAAAAGAAAAACTAATGATTATGGATTTTTGAAAGATCATTCGAGCCATAGGATGATATATGGTTCATACCCTAGGTGGATCATAGATTGAACCATCTCATAGTCAATCTAAATGCGCCTCCACTCTTAAATACCTGCTAGTGTAGTCTTCATCTTCATGAAGTCTACCATGAATGCTTGATCTTTATTTGAAAATAGCAAGAAGTAATTTCTATCTATTCTTGAATAATTTTTTTTTTATAATTTTACATCAATATGTAAAAATCTCAATCAATAGTTGAAAATATATATAAAAAAAATTTAGCTGATAATACAATGTATCAAGGACACCCAGCCCTTATTGCAACTCTTGCAGATACATTAATATAATCAGCTAACATGAAAATATTCATGCATATATCCATTATATGGATGTACTATAGTCCATAACCACTCAACATGCATTTTATAATAATTATAAAATATAGCAACAAACAACTCATGTTATTTTAATTGTGATATTATTCATAAACATGTCAATGAAGATGTTTAAATATTTAGGCATAAGGCCCATCTAGAATTTTTGATTCGGATTCAACACTTGACCCAATTCATAATTTTAAGTTAATCATTTGTCATCTTTTTGAGTTGAGTTGACCAATTCTAGGTTAACACTAATCTAATTAGGTTAGCATAGATTCGGTCAACCATGACTCAAATCCTAATCAAATTAGGTAAATGATAATTTTATCAACCTAAATTAAACATGATTTCTAATCAAATTAGAACTATGAGTTTGATTTAATCTATAATCATTGATTCTAATCACATTAGAATAATGAATTATAGTTAAACAAATCCATCGGTAAAAACCCTAGTCCAAGTCCGATGCATCCTTTCCATGACCAAATTTTTTTGGCTCCACACATACCTAGGACAACAATCAAGATGGACGACCCACAATGGTGAGTGCCCAATAACATGATGGTCGACTCTTGGATCTTAGGTAGATGCATCAAATGCAAGAATCCTAAGTCTTGACAATGTACATCCATATGTATCATTCTAAGGCTTCATGCATCACGTGCACTGGATTACAATTCCATCAAAAATTAGATCATGGATCTAATCTTAAACTTGTCACACAAGTCTAAAAATTATGAAAATTACATATCTAAGATTTGATCATGGATTGATAATATTTATCATTTATAAAAATATATCAAGAATATCATTTAAACATCAATCAAAAAATCTGATTTTGACATAGTTTGAACTGGATCTAATTCATATCATAATAATAATATAAAATTTGATTGAATCAATCAAAGGTGGCTCTGATATCACTGTTGGATTCTAATGATGCAGTGAAATATAAATTTTAAAAATTTTTATATGCATTCAATATTTGAAAATAAGTTTAACATTTAAACTAAACTATCGAAACACAAAAGTCTTAGGAAAACCTTGATGATTGCAATCAAATAACATAAGCATGCATAATAAGAGAAGATTAAAAGCCATATACCAACAAGAAGACTATGAACTGGTAATTTTGATATCTCCATGAGACTCCAAAGTTGAAGCCCTCCAATGATGATCCACACAGGATTGATCAGGGTCCTTCTTAATTCAATATGGTGCTGTAGCTTTCTTCGCAAGCTCACTGCTGATTGTCCTTCATAAGAACTGGTCGCACCACCACTTGTATGCCTTCAAGACCTCCACTAGGACCACTCTAGGAACCCTTTCTCAAATGATCATACCATACAAAAAAAATCAAATCAACTATTCAACACTTGAGCAATCTGATTTTAGAACAAGTATCACATACTTTCCTTTTTCCTTTCTCTCTTCCTTTCTATTTTTCTCTCCCTTTTTCTTATCTTTTTTACTTCAAATTTTTTCTATCTTCTCCTCATCTAATCCCATGTCTAAACCACTCTTGGATTAAATTTTATGCCATATGGGATGCCCCTTATATAAGGTATGAAGGGGCGCCACATATTTTTCAAGGGGTGCCAACTCTTGGCATCCCATCTCTGTTACATGCTAAAAATAAATTTTTAGCATGTAATCCAAAGGTGTGTGGTGTGGAATAAGAGGAGTTTTATCTACAGAAAGACTCCTCCTCTACGTAGAAAAATCTGAACACCATCATATGGTGCATGGGAAAGGAAATGGCATGAGATATCAAGAGTCCTTAACAATAAAGACTCTTCCATATTCAACACACAATAAGAGGGGCATCCCAATTAATTTTGGCATCCAAGTTTCTTGTCAGAGAAGGACTCTTCCTACTCTTCTGCATCTCCACATTCCAAGGCACCATCTGATGTCGCACAAAACAAAGGGACGTGTGGAATCATGTAAGGAAATTAAAAGGAGTATGAAAGAAGGACTCTCCTTCTTTAATGCCAAAAATAAATGTGGTGTCTCAATTAATTTGGCATGTGGCTTGGTGTGAAGGAGGTTAATTTGATATGAAACTCTTCTATAAAAATTAGATCAGCCATCTATTTAATTATAGGTTCAAACCCAATCACATTAGGTCAAGACAACAAGTTAAGGTTAGCACAAACACCTTTGCACTGAATCCAATTGAGAACTTGGGTTAATTCATATGCTAGCAATTTAATTAACCCATTGGATTTATAATAAATCTAAATAGATTGGATCAAGATCAAATTTTTATTATGTGTGATCCATTGGATTTCAAACTTAGCCAGCAGTGGATCTAGACTCATGACATAATCATAATCCGATTAGATTAGGTCAGCTTAAGAGTCTCAATCAACTAAGACTCTTCCTAATTGATTCTCAAATTAAATTCTTTTAATTTTGATGAATCCACAAGTCAAGATTGATATCTAGAAATATATCATGACTATCTAAAAGATTTAAAATTTGATAAAAATATTAAAATTATCCTTCTATGACAAGTTACCATGCAATTCAATTCTTCGATCACACAATATCTCGAAAAGATCATGGGTATGGAAACATGTCCAATCCAAATACCTATCCATATGTATCTCGATCTGATGATGATGACTCTATTGATGAATCAGTAGAAATCTTTTTTATTGTTCATCCCTGCTCAGGTTAGAGACTCTCAGAGTCATCATCCTATGAGATCACATAGGATGTTCTTTCCTCCTACAAGGAGTGATCGTAATTTTATTGACTACTCACAATCTCCATGCATACTTTACCATATCCAGAATATCCTACATGCATCTCAAAGTGGTATGCTAGGGATTAAACCGAAGTAAGGGTCTATATACATAAGGTACCATGATGATCTCAGATCAAAGGATCACTTGCACCACTCCCACTGGAGAACCATCTGTCGACATACTGTTAGACTCCATCAGATGTTCTTTCTGTAGGTTAATTCAGTGAACTCATTCTCTAATGAGCATCTACATCTTTGTATTAGTATCATCACACAAGTGATTATGAGATTAACCACCCTCTCCATCGAGCATATATAGGATGTACTAGCCTTACCAACATCATCAATCTCTGACTCGATGATTCAATGATTGAAAATATTTTAGATTGGGGCTATTAAGATTTTAGGTCTCACTGGCATGATCTCATCATGGCTCTAAAATCATTGTCCTAATCTATGAGGTTTATCATAATCATAAAAATATGATACAACAAATGATAAAATATAGTATCTCATGAATAAAATAACTAATATTATATAAATGAATAGGAAGATATCACAGAAAAGTTTCTTCGCATCACCTATGCGATTGGCTTGTAGGGCACTATTCTTTCAACTTGCATATCTTATGTTTGCTCGATGGAGAGGGTGATTGATCTCACAATCACTTAAGTGATGATACTAATAAAAATATGTGAGTGCTCATTAAAGAATGAGTTCACTGAATTGACCTACGAGAGAATATCTGATGGAGCCTTATTTGCATGTCAGCTGATTATTCTCTAGTGGGAGTTGTGCAAATGATCCTTAGACCTAAGATCACTATGGTATCTTGTGTATATAAATTTATATTTTGGTTCATTCCCTAACTTAATTTTTTTATCCTTATATAGAATGTTCTGGACATGATGAAGTGTGCATAGAGGTTGTGAGTGGTTAATAAAGAATCAATCACTTCTAATAAGGAGAGTGACTATCTTATGTGATCTCATAGGTTGATTCAAAAAGTTTTTAGCCAAAGTAGGATGATAATTAGAAAAAAAATTTTAATATATCATCTACTGAATCATCATCTTCTGATCGAGATACATATAGATAAGCATTTGGGCTTGATATAATTCCATGCCCATAGCTCATTTGGGATGTTGTATGATTGAAAGATTGAATTATATGATAACTTACTACTGAAGGATAATTTTGATATTTTTATCAAATTTTATCTCTTTCAGATAGTCATGACACATTACTAGATATTAATCTTAACTTATGAACTCATAAAAATTAAAAAAATAATTTAAAAATTAATTAGAAAGAGTTTTGATTAATTGATGTAATTGGGCTGACCTATCTAATCGGATTAGGATTAGGTCAAGAGTTTGAGTCTATTGGTGGCTAGATTTGGAACCCAATGGATCATACACTTTAGAATTTGATCTAGGCCTGATCTAATTAAGATTTAATACAAATTCTAAGGGTTAATTTGATATGCTAGCACATTGTGTTAATCCAAATTTTCAATTATGTTAAGTTCAAAGTGTTTGAGCTAGACCTAACCTATAGTCTTGAACCTAATTAGATTAAGTTAATTTTTTACCTTATCTTGTCAGAGTTTTAGGTGAGAAAGGACTTCTCCATGCCACCTCTAAAGTCCACACCCAAAATAAATAAGGGTCGGTCCATTTATTGGCATCCAAGAGAAGGAAGAGTCCTTCTCTGTTAAGTCACTCAACAACTTGCCTTATCTTGATCTCCTCCATTTATTCCATGCCAATTTATTAAAGGATGAGACATATGATGTCGCTTGGGGGGTTGTGTGCAAAAGAAGAGTCCTTCTGCTCATTAAACACTAACTAATTCTCTTAAATGGTTTCAATCACTGATGAATACTAAGAGACACCTAGTGTAGGCGTCGCTTGGAGACATCCTTTCATTGCCTATTTAAATGGGAAGCCCCTTATGGGATAAGGGCTTAATTCTCTAGTGGTTAGGCATGGGACTAGTGAGGAAAAGACAAGAAAAACTTAGAGAAAAGACAAGAAAAAATAAGAGAGAAAAATAGCAAGAAAGACGAGAGAAAAGGAAAGCAAGGGGTTGCTTGTCCTAAGGTTTGGTTTTTTCAATTGTTGGAGTTCTAAACCTATTTTGAGTGGTAAGATCTCTTGAGATGAGATTCTTGACATGGTCCTAGTAGAAGATTCGAAGGCTACAGGTGGTGGTGCTAACCATTTCTTAAGAAAAAAGCCGGCAGTGTTCTTATGAAAAAAAGCTACAGCACTATTTCGAATGGGAAAGATCCTGATTAGTCTCATGTGGATCATCGTTGGAGGGCTTTTACTTTGGAACCTTATAGAGATTCTTTTGTTATCCAACTATTGATTTCAGAAAGTATAACTTCTATCTCATTGCATGTTTGTTTTGTTTTGATTGGTGTCTATAAGGTGATTCTAAGATTTGAGTTTCGATATGCTGGTTTTAATTATTAAAATTAATTTTATGCATATTAAAAATTTTTAAAATTTATATTTCACTATGTGATCAAAATCTAATAATAAAATCAGAGCCATCCTTATTAGATTCAATCAAACAGTTGCTATTTTTGTAGTATAGATTTGATCTGATTCATATGATACCAAAATATTTTATCAATTTCTTGTATTGATCTTAAAATCCAAAATTATTTTTGACCATGATTGAAGTATGACTTTAAATTTTAGTTGTTAAATTTTAAATTTATCATTATCTAAAATTTTATAATTCATGGTAGATTAATGTTTGAATCGATTTTATTAGGGTGTATTGTTTTTAGCTTATTTGCTAACTTGGTCAAACCTAATTTGATTAGGATTTGGATGTTGATTCAATTTGTTGACCCAAGTCAATTTTAATATATGAATTAGACCAAAGAGTTGAGTCTAAATCATAGTCAAATGGTAGTAGCTCAAGCATTAAACCAAAAATATAAGTACACCTTGTATGATTCTAGCAATCATATTCTTGGCATAGTTATATGAATAATATTACAACATGAATAGCATGTTATATAGCATGATATAATGCATAAAAATTATTTTCATTCTTATTATATACATATTACATGTGATGTAAGTGTTAGGATGTGCATGGAACTAGTCTAAGATCCTCAATTAAAAATTATATTAAGTTGTAGCATTGGGATTTTCTTGCTAATCGAATATCATATTTATTGATCAGTTGGTGTCTAGGCATGTGTCAAAGATGGTTGTTGCCCAAGAATGGCTAGCTAAGAGGGGGGATAAATTAGATATTAAAAAAAAATTGAATGATATTTATGCAGATTATACTACTTAAGTGCTTAATGAAACAAGATATAAAATATGCAGTGAATAAAAATAGTAAAGTAAAGGCACACAATCACAAACACAATAATTTTATAATGGTTCAACACCAAACTCAGTACCTACATCCACTTTCTAAATAAATCACTAAAAAATTCAACTATAATCACTAAACTTGATTACAATTAGATTATTTTTCTTGGGTTCACAATCAAACCTAGTTGGTTTTGATCTAGGCTCACCAATGAGAACCTTACAATGATTGTTTTTTTAGAGTAACAATCAACTCCGATTGGTTTTAACCTTGACTCAAATCAAACCAATATAATATCCAACTCAAGATTTGGACCAATCCAAATTTCTCATCCAAAAAAATTTAAAATTAAATATAATTAATATAAGAATTGTTGGTGCAAAAATCCATCTGCGCCGGAGAAGCTGGAGTCGAGGGAGTCACGGTCGCCGTCGGGACCTGCAAAAGAAGTCTAAACCAGAGGTGGGGTTACTCCAGCAAGACCCTCCGACGCTCAAGTCAGTTCTCTACCTCAACAAGAATGGAGTGCTCGAACAAAAATTTTAGCAGAGTTTCTAGGCAAAAATAAGAGCTTATAGAATAACGTATCTAGGGTTCCCCTTTTATAGACGGAGGGGCAACAAATTGATAGCGATGCCTGTAACCGTCTGGAAGTGGGCCACCCAGAGTCAGGAGAAATTTATTGCAGAGGATAGTGGAGTGGGATCGTGGCTATCACCGTGGCTCACCACGTGGAATCAGTTATGGGGAGTGGAGCGGCGTCCGCTGTCGTGACTCGTCAGGGAGTGGCGGAATCGCACAGAATCTGCCGTAGGGAGTGGAGCAGAATCGTGGCCGTTAATATGGCCTGCCAGGGAATAATGGAGCTGCATAGGGTCTGCCGCAGGGAGTGGAGCGGTGTTGTCCGTTATTGTGGCCTGCCAGGGGGTCCAGACTTGTCGGTCGAAGTTCGGTTGGAGTCGGTAGCGAGGTCCGGTACCCGTAGGAGTTTGGGCGAGATCTTCCCACAGTCAGAATAGAAGATGGAGTCTGGCTTCTATAGAAGTTTGGGCAGAGTCTACTTGCGGTCGAAGTCATGGGCGGAGTCCGGACGAAGTCTGTCTGCAGCCGTTTGGAGTCGGGGACGGAGCCCGGCTCCCGTAGGAATCCGGACGGAGTCTTCCAGCAGTTGAAGTTGGTGACGGAGCCCGGCTCCCGTAGGAGTCCGGGCGGAGTCCTCCTTGCGGTTGAAGTCATGGGCGGAGCCCGACTCCCGTAGGAGTCCGGGCGGAGTCTTCCTGCAATTAAAGTCAGGTGCAAAGTCTGGCTCCCGTAGGAGTCCGGACAGAGCTTACCAGCAGTTGAAGTTGGTGACGGAGCCCGGCTCCCGTAGGAGTCCAGGCGGAGTCCTCCTTGCGGTTGGAGTCGTGGACGGAGCCCGGCTCCCATAGGAGTCCGGGAGGAGTCTTCCTGCAATTAAAGTCAGTGACGGAGCCCGGCTCCTGTAGGAGTCCGAGCGGAGTCTTCCCGCAGCTGAAGTTGGTGACAGAGCCCGGCTCCCGTAGGAGTCCGGGCAGATTCTTCCTGTAGTTGAAGTTGGGGACGGAGTCTGCAAGGGTCAATCCCGCTGAGAACTTCGACTGAGGGTATTTTATACCCAACACCAGTCCCCCTACTTTCGAGTTTGAATTTTGAATGAAGAAAGTACAAAGAGATTGGCATAGCTGAAGTTGTCCCCTCGAATCCTGCGCATGACCGTCCCTAGATATTTTGGCATTAAATGTGCGCGTGCTGGAGTTTTTTCGAATCGGGGCGATACGAAGGGACCCTTCGAAATTCCTGCTGGTACACTGGCCCAGGTACGATGCAATAATAGCCCTTCCAACCGTCAGCCACTTTTAGCCGCCTGCCGTGGCGAGTGGGACACGTGTCGAGCACGGGCCGGCCTGGGGGGATTCGCGATCATTATGGCACCGGATCCCAGGGTCTATTTAAATCCCTCCTTCCACCTTTAGGGGCCCTATTCCACTTCAGAGTTCTATCAGTATCTGCCCTTTCTTCGAGAGCCCTGTTTCTCTTGGCGTCTTCTCGGGCCATAGGCACCCTTCGAGTCGTCCCTGTCCTCGCCCCTCTGCATCCCTTAGAGCGATCTAGGTTAGTCCCAGAACCTTCGTCTTTCTTCCCGCCACTTAGGGGCCTTTTCTTTGTCATTTTTTTTTCTCTGTTGTATTCCTCTGAGTTAGTCTCCTGTGACCTCTCGTCCTTTGTCCTGTCCGCCTTCTTCAGGATCTTTAGAGTCTTCATTCGAAGTTATTTGAAATGTCTTCTGGCTCTTTCGCTCCCAGCGGTTCCGGGAGTTTTTCCGCCTCAACCCCCCAGGTCCCTCATTCTATAGATAAACCCGCATCTGGGGCTGGACTTCGCCCGGTTTTTGCATCGGGCGCCATTCCATGCTCCCTGACTCTGGATGAATTCCTTCTGATAAGGGTTCAGTATGGAGTTCCTCCGGAGTACGACCTGGAGCTGCCTGGCCCCTCCGACCGGGCTAGCACTCCCCCACCCGATCGTTTTTGCCTGTATCAGGAGGCGTTCCGTGCCGGACTCCGGCTTCCACTTTCGTCCTTTGTTGTCGTCCTGTTTCGCTTCTTAGACATCTCTTTAGCTTCTGTTGCTCCGAATTCTTTTAGGTTTTTGATAGGGTTTCTCTCCCTTTGCCACGTGGTCGAGGTCCGACCATCCCTCTCTCTGTTTAGGCACTTCTATACTTTCAAGCGTCATCCTTCGGCGAAGGACTGGTGGTATTTCTCCCCTCAGTTCGGCAAGAAGGGGTTGCTGAAAGGTGCCCCCTCTTCAATCCACAACTGGAAGGAGAAATACCTCTTCGTCCACTGCCTGACCCTGAGGCTGGGCCTGCCCCCTTGGGGCTCTCTGAGGGATTCTGTCCGTCGGGCCCCCAGCCTGGGGGAGGACGACCTCCAGGCTGCCCGAAAGCTTCTCGCCTATTCCGCTCCTTCCCTTCCCAACCTTCTGAGAGAGCAATTTTTGTTCAACATCGGCCTGAGCCCCCAGGATCCTACGAGTACTTCATCTTTTTCTTTCTCTTCTTTTCTTCTGTCCTTCTTCTTTCTCTTTTTTTTTTCTCTCTTCTTCTTTCTCTTTTTTTTTCTTTTTTTTTTTTGCCACTCTTTTTTCGTTCCATTATTGATTTTTGATCTCTTCCCTCTTTCTCTTTTTTTTTTTTTTTTTTAAAGGAATGGACGTCGAAGCAGCACGGATGCTTGCTAGGGGCCTCAAGGCCCACAAAAGAAAGGGTGCCGCAGCCTCCGGATCGGCAAAGAGGGCTAGGGCAGAGGAGTCGAGCTTGGTCGCACCTGTCCAGGCGGCTCCAGCGATCGACGTTCCCTCGGACGTCGAACCTACGACCCCCCGGGCCTCTTCGAGGAGTCCACCGACTGGGGCTCCCATTTTGGGGGTCCGCTCCATGGAGGCGCCCGTAGTCGAGAGGGGGAAGAGAAGGAAGTCGGTGGCCCGCAGGGTGAGTAGCCGCCGAGCCACCGCTGACGAGTCCCTCGGTTCCGAAGAGGAGCCGGAGAATCCCTTCAATGACAGGGACTTGATCAGGCGGTTGATCGACGGCTGCATGCTGCCCGAAGTCGTCGAGAGGATCGACCGCATCGATCCTGACCAGCGGGTTTAGGACTCCCTAGGGTCCTTTCTCGAGGTAAATAAATCTTCATTTAATAGGCTATTCGACCCTTGTTCTGATCCCCTTGTCGCCCTTGCAGATTGGACACCAGCTCCTCGCCAATATCGAGGTGACGAACCGGGCGAGGAGGGATGCCGTCCAGGTGGAGGAGCATTGTCGGGCTGAGGTCGCTCGTCTCAAAGAAAAGGCAGCTGAAGTAGTCGCCCTCCAAGAGGCCCTGGAAAGAGAGAAACAAGCCCGAGAGGAGGAGAAGCAGACCTTGGAGGAGACGGTGAGAAAGGCAGAGGCCGAGGTCGCCAACTTGGCTGAGCAGATTCCAGTCCTGGTCTCGAAGGTCAGGGTTTTTGCGGTAGAGGAATTCAAGACCTCCACGAAGATGAGAGACCTGAATGTCCAATTCGGCCAGGAGGCATTCATCAAGGGGTTCGAGCTCTGCCAGGAGAAGGTGGCCAGAAAATTTTTGGAGCTCGACCTCAGCTTCCTGGGTGAGGAGTCTGAAGATGAGGCCGGTCCCTCTCCCGCTACCACTGCTGCCGCAGCCCCCCTTCCAGGAACGCCGAGCTCTCCAACTCCTGCCCCTGAGGTCTGAGACCTCCGACCTTGTATTTTTATTTTACCATAATTTTTCTTTTCCTTTTTGTCTTCAAGAATCATCCGATCAATAAAGTTGAATTTCTTATCGTGGATGGCTTCTCCCTCCTTCCTTTCCTCTCTCTGCTTTTCTTTCTGTGATGAGGCGTGTCTTGATGCTTTTGCCTTTCAATGGCAGTGCCCTGCTGAAGCACTTCCCCTGCCCCTGGGGATTCCGCTGAAGTCGATGATCCAGCGGCTGAAGAAGGAAGTCCTTCACTTGATAAAAAGGTCAAAGAAGATGGAAGGCGAGCTTCGCAGATTGGGAGAGGGTCATTCTGAAGCCACCGTGGAGGCCACCTGCTTTCAGAATCTCCACGTGAAGGGGATCATGGAGTATAGCCGGAGGAAGGCGGACTTCACGAAGGAGCTTGAGGAATGCAAGAAGAGCGCCAGCGATCGAATTTGGGCTCAAGCCACCAAGATTAGCGTTCTTAGGGTGGAACTGTCGGCTGTGATGGAGAAGATCGGCCAGCTGGGAGGAAGTTCGTCCCGGCTCTTGGCTCGGGCCGACGGCGATCGGGAGTGGTCGAAGAAGGTCTCCGACCTTCAGCAGCAGCTTCAGGATGCTGAGGTGAGCTACGACGTACATCGGGCCGGTTGGCACAGGCAGGTAGAGGAATATAAAGGGAGACTCAGGGTGGTGACCGACGAAGTCGCACGTCTTCAGAGGCAGCTGGCTGATAGGGCTCAACTGACTTCTGCCCAGGATTCTAATGAACTCCAGTCCCAAAGAGAAACCGTCGAAGGACTTTCTATCGTCCTTGGGGAAAGGATGACTGAGCTGCAGCAATTGAAGATCCAACTGGCATACGAGCAGCAGGCCGTCACGGACGCGGAGGTGGAATCTGAGGTCCTGAGAAATAGGCATCGAGAGGCATAGATCGAGAGTCAGCGACTTTGTCGGGCGCTCCAGGATGCGTTGCTGAAAAGGAGAGAGTTAGAAGAAGAAATTGAGAATCTAAGGCAGTCCTGGATGAGGAGTGGAGCAGATAATTCTAGGTCGGAAGGAGCAGAGCTTCCCTAGGGCTCTTTTTGGCCTTCTAGGCTTTGTGGTGTATATTTCGCAAATGAAATGAAAAGAAGATTTTGTGTTACCTCATCCGCATATTGTATTAAATTGTCGTCCGTCGAACTTCTCTTGTCGTTCGACTTGTCTGACGTTGACGTCGTTGGGAGGTGCCCAGTCGTCGATATGCTGGTTTGCCTTCCTCATCATTTATGGCCATAGGCTCGAGCTTGGTGGTCCGAACTCCACATTACTTCGGAGACATCGCTGTCTTCTTGACCTGTGTCGAGAGCCTTCTTAGAGGTCGGGGGTGTTTGGTAGGAACTTCCCATCTTTGTTGAGACGAGGTTCCTTAGGTCTTTGGTGTGGTTTGTCCTTCATTTGTTTCCGACGTAGCTCGTTGCTCTTCCTCTTTAATTTTTCTCCTCTTTTCAGAGTGAGGGCCCTCCCCTCGCTTTTTGCGGAGTTGCGTAGGAGTGTGAAGGTGCCACTGAGGGGCCTTTCTCCTTCATCCGATCTTGTCGGGCGGACGGGTTTTGTCACCGTCAAGACGAGGTTCTCCTCCTGTTCCCAACGGGGTCGCGGGGCGCATAAGGTTCATTGCAAGGGTCTCTCCCCCCATGCGGTCTAAAAGAACCGGGCCTTCGACTTTGCTCATGTCAGGACGAGGTTCTCCTCCTATTCCTGACATGGCTGTGGGGGCACATTAGGGAGTTGTAAGGCCTCTCCCCCTATCCAGTCTAAAAGAACCGGGCCTTTGACTTTGCTCATGTCAGGACGAGGTTCTCCTCCTGTTCCTGACATGATTGTGGGGGCACATTATGGTGTTGTAAGGCCTCTCCCCCCATCCGATCTAAAAGAACTGGGTCTTTGACTTTGCTCATGTTAGGATGAGGTTCTCCTCCTGTTCCTGACATGGCTGTGGGGGCACATTAGGGCGTTGTAAGGCCTCTCCCCCCATCCGATCTAAAAAAACCGGACCTTAAACTTTGCTCATGTCAGGACGAGGTTCTCCTCCTGTTTCTGACATGGCTGTGGGGGCATATTAGGGCGTTGTAAGGCCTCTCCCCCAATCCAATCTCAAGATAATCGGACTTTCATTTTAGTTATGTTAGGATGAGGTTCTCCTCCCGTTCCTAACATAACTTTGTTTTAATGGTTTGAAGGGGTTATACCTAGTCATGACAAATCCATGCCAAATGGGAGGAGCATGCCAAGTCGAAAGAAATTTAGATTCAAGGCGAAATCGTAAGCGATACATTTACAGGTTTCTCAAGTTCGATGGTTGTGGAAGGTCTGCTCCTCCTTGAGGCCCTCCGGTGATGGTGTCGATGGTCTCGATTGGAGGCCGATCTCTGGGCTGCTCCTCCCTCCTTGGCGGTTCAGGTTGCGGTAGGGCCTTTGGCCGATCTTCTCTACCCTCAGGTCGACGTTGGATGAACTTGTCAAGTCATCCTCGTCGGATGAGCTCCTCGATCTCATCTCGGAGCTGGATGCATTCCTCCATGTCGTGGCCATGGTTGCGGTGGTAGAGACAGAACTTGTTGGGGTTGCACTTCTCGGGGTGCGTGCGCATCCTCTCTGGCCTAGGGAGCTGCTCCCTGACCTCCATCAGTACCTGGGTCTTCGAGGCATTGAGGGGGGCGTAGTTGCGGAACCTTCCCGGTGGAGAACCCCATCGGACCCCACGATCCGAACTCCTCTACCTGCGTACCCGAGGTAGAGTATAGGCACGCTTGTGCCCAGGAGGGGATCGACGTCGGATGAACTTATCGAGTCAACCTCGCCAGATGAGCTCCTCGATCTCATCTCGGAGTTGGATGCATTCCTCCATGTCGTGGCCATGGTCGTGGTGGTAGAGACAGAACTTGTTGGGGTTGCACTTCCTGGGGTGCGTGCGCATCCTCTCTGGCCTAGGGAGCTGCTCCCTGACCTCCATCAGTACCTGGGTCTTCGAGGCATTGAGGGGGGCGTAGTTGCGGAACCTTCCTGATGGAGAACCCCACCGGACCCCACGATCCAGACTCCTCTACCTGCATACCCGAGGTAGAGTATGGGCACGCTTGTGCCCAGGAGGGGATCGAGAATGCGGTCGAGCTTCTCTCGACCTTTTTTCGACTGTGGGCTTACTCGAGTCTCCCACCTGCCGCTCTCTCGCGGTCTCCTCATCCTTCATTTTGAAGGCTTCTTTCGCTCGGGTGTACCCTTCAGCTCGAGCCAACAAATCAGCAAAATTCTTGGGGTACTTCTTCTCCAGAGAGAACAAAAGGTCATTCTTCTGAAGGCCGCCCTTTAGAGCGGCCATTGCGACTGATTGGTCCAAGTTCCAGACCTCCAGCACCGCGATGTTGAAACGGTTGATGTAGGCCCGAATGGACTCCCCTTCCCTCTGCTTGATATTGATGAGGGACTCCGAACCATTTCGGGGGCGCCGGCTGCTGACAAAATGGGCCACGAATTGGTGGCTCATCTGATCGAAGGAAAAGATGGTACCCGACTTCAGAGCTGAGTATCAGTTTCTCGCCGCTCCCTTCAAGGTGGATGGGAAGGCTCAGCATAGAATGGCATCGGGAGCGCCATGAAGCAGCATCATCGTCCGGAAGGCTTCCAGATGATCAACCGGGTCCGAAGTCCCATCGTAGCTTTCGAACTAGGGGAGCTTGAAGTTTGGCGGGATCGGTTCCTGCATGATCATTTGAGAAAAAGGGGGGTCAGTGCAAATATCCTCACCATAAGCGGGGGGAGCATGGCGAAGTTCTTCGATCTGCCGGTTCATCTCTTGGAGTCTCCGGTCTAGGAAATCCTCTCGACTTCGAGTCTCGAGGGTCCTCTGGCAGAATGGGGGCAGGGATCTTCCAGGGGTGGAGTCGTGATCCGATTGAGGGCTCTCCACCCTCGGGTTCATTTTCCCAGGAAAGATGGGATGGCTGGCCCAAGTGGCCCGCCCCGCCGCCGGATTCTGGTGTTCCGGCGATACCCTTTTCAGGTGCACTGATGCCTGCGGCTGCTGCTGCTGCTGCATAGCCTGCACAGCTTCAGTGAGGTCTCTGACCTGCTGCACTAGCAGATCAAACTGCTCCGCACCGATCGCAGTCGTCGGAGGAGGAGGAGGAGGTTGGAAAACAAAAGGTGAGGCCGGAGCCTGAGATCTGGCCGCGGAGGCCGTGGATCGTCGCGTGGATGCCTTGCGAGGAGGCATCGAGCAAGGACCAAGTGGAGAAAGGAGGAGGGGACACCAGAAGAAATGCCCGGGGGCGGTCCCGTTGAGTGCTCCTTTAAGAACGAGGATACTGCGAAGACACAGCGCCCCCCTTCCTCTAGCACCAATCCTGCTGGTGCAAAAATCTGCCTGCGTCGGAGAAGCTGGAGTCGAGGGAGTCGCGATCACCGTCGGGACCTACAAAAGAAGTCTAAATCAGAGGTGGGGTTGCTCCGGCAAGACCCTCCGACGCTCAAGTCAGTTCTCTGCCTCAACAAGAATGGAGTGCTCGAATGAAAATTTTAGCAGAGTTTCTAGGTAAAAATGAGAGCTTATAGAATAACGTATCTGGGGTTCCCTTTTTATAGACGGAGGGGGCAACAAATTGATAGCGACGCCTGTAACCGTCTAGCAATGGGCCACCCAGAGTCAGGAGAAATTTATTACGGAGGATAGTGGAGTGGGATCGTGGCTATCACCGTGGCTCGCCACGTGGAATCAGTTATGGGGAGTGGAGCGGCGTCCGCTGTCGTGACTCGTCAGGGAGTGGCGGAATCGCACAGAATCCGCCGCAGGGAGTGGAGCAGAATTGTGGCCGTTAATATGGCCTGCCAGGGAATAATGGAGCTGCGTAGGGTCTGCCGCAGGGAGTGGAGTGGTGTTGTCTATTATTGTGGCCTGCCAGGGGGTCTAGACTTGTCGGCCGAAGTTCGGTTGGAGTCGGTAGCGAGGTCCGGTACCCGTAGGAGTTTGGGCGAGGTCTTCCCGCAGTCAAAATAGAAGATGGAGTCTGGCTTTCGTAGAAGTCCGAATGGAGTCTACTTGCGGTCGAAGTCGTGGGCGGAGTCCGGCTTCCGTAGGAGTCCGAACGAAGTCTGTCTGCAGCCGTTTGGAGTCGGGGATGGAGCCCGGCTCCTATAGGAATCCGAGCGGAGTCTTCCAGTAGTTGAAGTTGGTGATGGAGCCAGGCTCCCGTAGGAGTCCGGGCGGAGTCCTCCTTGCGGTTGAAGTCGTGGGCGGAGCTCGACTCTCGTAGGAGTCCGGACGGAGTCTTCCTGCAATTAAAGTCAGGTACAAAGTCTAGCTCCCGTAGGAGTCTGGACTGAGCTTACCAGCAGTTGAAGTTGGTGATGGAGCCTGGCTCCCATAGGAGTCCGGGCGGAGTCCTCCTTGCGGTTGGAGTCGTGGACGGAGCCCGGCTCCCGTAGGAGTCCGGGTGGAGTCTTCCTGCAATTAAAGTCAGGTGCGAAGTCCGGCTCCCGTAGGAGTCCGGACGGAGCTTACCAGCAGTTGAAGTTGGTGACGGAGCCCGGCTTCCGTAGGAGTCCGGGCGGAGTCTTCCTGCAGTTGAAGTCAGAGATGGAGCCCGGGCGAGGTCTTCTTGTAATTAAAGTCGGGGACGAAGCCCGGCTCCCGTAAGAGCCCGGGCGGGGTCTTCCTGCAATTAAAGTCAATGATGAAGTCCGGCTCTCGTAGGAGTCCGGATGGAGCTTACCAGCAGTTGAAGTTGGTGACGGAGCCCGGCTCCCGTAGGAGTCTGGGCGGAGTCCTCCTTGCGGTTGGAGTCGTGGACAGAGCCCGGCTCCCGTAGGAGTCCGGGCGGAGTCTTCCTGCAATTAAAGTCAAGTGCGAAGTCTGGCTCCCGTAGGAGTCCGGATGGAGCTTACCAGCAGTTGAAGTTGGTGACAGAGCCCGGCTCCCGTAGGAGTCCAGGCGGAGTCTTCCTGCAGTTGAAGTCGGAGACGGAGTCCGGCTCCCGTAGGAGCCCGGGCGGGGTCTTCCTGCAATTAAAGTCGGGGACGGAGCCCGGCTCCCGTAGGAGCCCGGGCAGGGTCTTCCTACAATTAAAGTCAGTGATGGAGCCCGGCTCCCGTAGGGGTCTGGGCGGAGTCCTCTTTGCGATTGGAGTCATGGACGGAGCCCGGCTCCCGTAGGAGTCCGGGCGGAGTCTTCCTGCAATTAAAGTCAGGTGCGAAGTCCGGCTCTCGTAGGAGTCCAGACGGAGCTTACCAGCAGTTGAAGTTGGTGACGGAGCCCGACTCCCGTAGGAGTCTGGGCGGAGTCCTCCTTGCGGTTGGAGTCGTGGACGGAGCCCGACTCCCGTAGGAGTCCGGGCGGAGTCTTTCTACAATTAAAGTCAGGTGCGAAGTCCGGCTCCCGTAGGAGTCCGGACGGAGCTTACCAGCAGTTGAAGTTGGTGACGGAGCCCGGCTTTCGTAGGAGTCCGGGCGGAGTCTTCCTGCAGTTGAAGTCGGGGATGGAGCCCGGCTCCCGTAGGAGCCCGGGTGGGGTCTTCCTGCAATTAAAGTCAGTGACGGAGCCCGGCTCCCGTAGGAGTCCGGGCGGAGTCCTCTTTGCGGTTGGAGTCATGGACAGAGCCCGGCTCCCGTAGGAGTCAGGCGGAGTCTTCCTGCAATTAAAGTCAGGTGCGAAGTCCGGCTCCCGTAGGAGTCCGGACGGAGCTTACCAGCAGTTGAAGTTGGTGACGGAGCCCAGCTCCCGTAGGAGTCCGGGCGGAGTCCTCTTTGCAGTTGGAGTCGTGGACGGAGCCCGGCTCCCGTAGGAGTCCGGGCGGAGTCTTCCCGCAGCTGGAGTTGGTGACGGAGCCCGGCTCCCGTAGGAGTCCGGGCAGATTCTTCCTGCAGTTGAAGTTGGGGACGGAGCCTGCAAGGGTCAATCCCGCTGAGAACTTCGGCTGAGGGTATTTTATACCCAACAAGAATAAAAGTTTAAAAAATAAATACAATAAGGTACAAGAAAAGAAAATCTAAATTACTTGCTGGTTGCTTGACTTCTTCTCCTTGAATGCTTGAGAGATATGGGTGAAGATATTCAATGCTGATTCTCTGACTTCTCTCAGCTTGAGGATAGTGGAAGGACACAAGAAAATCAATAAAAGACTTCTTTCTTTCACTATTCAGCTCATAAACGAAAAAATACTTTAAAGTTCTTCACTAGGATATAAAAAGATACTCTTCAATGTTTCAAAGTTTTTCTTATATAATGCTGATATTTTCCATCACTTAAAATCATTTGGAGATCCTTTGAAAAATATTTTATCCATTGGAGATATGAAAATAGTTGTTGTAGGATGCATGGGATAAAAAGCTGTATTTTTCCAAAACAAGTCGTTACAGACACTGGGTCCGCTCAGTTTTTTTCTAAGTCGGTTCAGTCCTTCACTGGATTGGCTCAGTTCTTCATTGGATCAGCTCAGTCACAGCAGGCTGAAAAATGGGCTTTCTATTTTTTAACGTATTCTCAGACTTAGTCGGCTATCTTTCTGGCTGAGTCGGCTAAGTTGCTCACTGGATCGGCTCAGTTGAAAACTGGATCGGCTAAGTCTTCTAGATCCTGAATTTTGACCTTTTATACTTTCTATTTTCTATATCCACTCAAATTGGGCCGGCTCAATTTTTGACTGGATCGGCTCAGTTTGCGTGTCAAGCATGCCAAATGTTATTTTCAACCTTTCTTCTTTAATTGATTTTTTGGCTAGACTTGTCTTCTAAACTTGATTTATTCCTTATTAAAACTACTTGAAGGGTGTGTCTAATCTAGAATTTTACCACTAAGATCTTGGGTAGTGATTCTTTATTTGAATGTTGGAAATCACTTAGAAATTGTGAGCTTCTTGAAACTTAAAACTACACATCCTCATAAATAATATTAGAAACTTAACAATTTATACTCAAATACTTTTGTTATCATCAAAATCGATTCAGGATCAACAATCTCTTCCTTTTTGATGATGACAAAACTCTTTGAGTATAATATTTTTTTCAAATTTTAAATTAATTTATTTTCAATTATTGCATATATATATATTCAAATTTTATCAATTTCACTTTCTATAATTGCATACACAACATATGCAATCAAATTTCATCAATCTAGATATGCTCCCCCTGAGTATGAGAATTATGCTCAATTCAATTTCAATTTTATCAAAATTTACAATACTCTCCCTTACTATGTGCCATAAGATTCAAATTAACAATTTAGGGTTATAATTTGGTTCAAATTAGCATTTTTCATGTTTCATCAAACATAGTTTCAATTGATACTTAAATTTAATTTCAATCAATACTATGCGCCAAATGTTTCAAATTACTATGTTTAATCAATTGTAATTTCAATTTGATACTTGATACTCAATTTGATGCTCAATGCTAATACTCAATTCTTAGTTTCAATTTGATACGCATTCATTTTAATTGATACTTATTCTTATATTTATTATTCTCCCCCTTTTTGTCATTATAAAAAAAAATAAACAATTAAACATTATGCAACACACATAAAGGAAGCATTTCTTATATAAAGCAAAGGCAAACTTCATTCATTCATAAAGAAAAATACATTGAGTCCAAAAAAAAACTGAATCATTATGTTGGAATTCGAAGTTTGGGGCATGCATATATGTTTCAAAATTTTATTTTCTAAACATCGTAATGAAATACAAGATTAAAATACTTTTAATTTGAATCATGCATGCATAAAAATATAAAACCATAAGGATCTAGTTCATGTGCTGAAATTAACATATGCTGAAATTCAGATTATGATCAAATCGCATACCTATTTCACAATCCCTTTCTTCAAATCTGGATCTGGAAGAGAAGAGTTTTTTTTTTAGCTACACAAGTATCTGGCCTCTACGGATATCCACATAGGATTAGCCTAGAATAGTCCTCTTCAAATTAAATTTTCTTCTCTAAGAAAATTCAGCCTGCTGAATTAGAATGAAGTCTGGATCACGATCAACACTTGATCTCTTTCCTTGATCTTCTTCTTTTTTTCTTCTCTTGCTCTTCTCCCCTTGCTTGTACTGCTACCAAACTCTGAAAACTAGCAAATAGGGGATGCCCAACAGCCTTGTAGGGATGCCCCAAGTGGTGGGATGTGTGGACATCCAAGGAGAGAGGAGAAGGGAGAGGAAGAGAGGGCATGGGGGGATATCTAAGTGGCATGGGGCTTGCTAGTAGGATGCATTAGAGACCTTAGGGGAGGTCCCTTTAAATAGGCATGAAGATTGAATCCTATTCAATATCATAATATAAGTCCTACTTGCATTGAGTTTCCTAATAACTTAAGTTATTCAACTTACATTAGGAATCCTATTAGGCACCAACTCTTGGAGCTCTTGCACCCATTATTTCACATCCTCTTTTGCACCCAAGGGATGCCCCATATGAAATCAAAAGGCCTTCTAATCATAAGACACGCCCAACTTGATCCAATCAAGGTTGCGCCCCATAAAACTATCAAGGAATATTAATTAGGGACTTGCACTCTAATTCAATTGATCCAAAATCTTAGACACTCAATAATTGGAGTTCAATAAATCTAATTTATTTAACTTATTAGTAGATAATTAAGTTTGAATTATCTTATCAAATAAAAAATCCAAATGAAAAGAAAAAATTGGATCCAACCATGTGCTAGTAAGGTTATCTCGAATCCAATCAGATTTCTCTAAACCTAATTGATACTTCATAAGCACAATTGCTAATTCCAGACCTAATCTCTTTGTTGTGTGACCCCATAGATTCAATTCTATCTGGTAGTGAGATATACAATGATCTTTATCAAAGTATCATTGAAACTCTTTTCAATGGGTTAGAATAATTCCATTTTAATTCATCAAAGATTGTCGATCGAGAACAATCCTAGTGAGCTTTCACAATCCACCAGTGACACCTAGCAGTATGTAGTGGCAACCTAGTAAAATCAAAATAAACCTCAAGGTGTAGTT
The DNA here is from genome assembly GCF_000442705.2 of Elaeis guineensis. Taxonomy (NCBI): domain Eukaryota; kingdom Viridiplantae; phylum Streptophyta; class Magnoliopsida; order Arecales; family Arecaceae; genus Elaeis; species Elaeis guineensis. The sequence continues at coordinate 54,187,164 of NC_025994.2, forward strand.
AACGTGTGATTCAGTTTCTCTATCGTGAGTCCTGACTAGATGACAGGTCATAGATAAATCGTCAAATCTCAATATCAGTCATATGATAGATTCAATCAGCTCAAGTCCAGTTGTGATTTCTATAGAAACTCTTTTCCATCAATCACACTACTGTAGCCATAGATTCTCGGGCTTAGCTTTTCAAATTTTATAGGACTACTCCTCTCTATCAAGATTGATAGAGCTCATCTTGATGTATATCCTACTACTACAGTGGACCAACTATCATCAACATCTACTACAAGGGCTCATTGAGATCCATGTTTATGTGTCAGTCAAACTCCAGCAGTCTCACTGCGAATAGTAGTACAATCTCAGATCAAAGGGCCATTCACATAACTACAGCATCAAAACAATCACTGACGATCGAACAAAAATTTAAGTGATCTCTCATATGGTCATGCTCAGTACTAGTTTTCTCTAACAACTATCTGCACTCATCGTCCAGTGTCTCTACACTATAAACTAGAGACTCATCTATCCCAAAAAAAGTGATCTGTGCATCGATCTATCCAGATCGATCATCGTATTCATGATAATTTTATGATCAAGAGTATTTAGGAATTAAATACATGTCTCTAATTCTCAACTCTTTGAGAAAATATATCAAAAGCTAATTTCATAGATGATTCAAGGATACATCACACTTGAATGAAAAATAAACTTATCTTTTTATTGATCATATTAATGTATTAAGTATAAAATTGTGTCCTAGATTTATTACAATATGTCAGTCATATTAGCTTCTAGGACATACATCTAACAATCTCCTACTTGGACTAAAGCCAATTGGCTACAAATCTAAGTCTCATCTTCTCAAGGTGGACTTTCATTTTTGGTTGGCTCAACTGATTTGTCAGTGGGTCTACCACGTTGTCCATGGAGTCTACTCTTCGTACCTCGATATATTTTTTTTGAGATAGTCGTATATACTGCTGCTCTATGTGCTTGGACTTCTGATGAGACCTTAGCTCTTTAGCAAGGGCTACGGTACCATTATCTTTGCGGTACTGTGTAATGGCATCCAATAGTATGACATCCAATTTTACAACTAACATTAGAATCAGAATTCATCCTCACATCTATAGCATAGTCAGCTTCCATTGATCGATTACTCAAAAACCTTTCAATATATCGAATAAGAAGTACACTCTAATATAGACATTCTATCATCAGCATCCATATATCTTCCCACTCTTTACTTTTCTCCAAAGATCAGGAATCTAAATCTTTAGTGCTTCTCAAGTACTTAAAGATGTTCTTTATGGCTATCCAGTGCTCTTTGCTTGAATTTGACTGATACCTACTCGTGACACTCACGCAAGGGTAATATCAGGTCAAGTACACAGCATGACATACATGAGGCTCCCTGTGGCTGAGGCATAAGGAATCCTACTCATGCGCTGCACTTCCTCAGATGTGGTCGGACACATTGTCTTGAAAACATTAATACCATACCTAAGAAGTAAAAGTTTTCTTTTAGAGTTTTCTATGCTGAACCTCTTTAGCTCCTTCTCTATGTACAACTTTTATGATAGGCCTAGCATCTTTTTAGGTCTATCCCCATAGACCTTTATTTCAAGAATATAGGATGCTTCCTCTAGATCTATCATAGAGAATTCTTTGGACAATCATCTTTCAACCATGGTCAGCATAAAAATATCATTTCTAATGAAGAGAATATCATCCACGTACAATATGAGGAATGTTATTGCGCTTCCACTGACCCTTTTATATACACATGGTTCTTCTTTATTTTTGATGAAATCAAATGATTTGATTGTCTTATCAAAATAATGATTCCAACTCTGAGAAGCTTGCTTTAATCCATATATAGACCTTTGCAACTTGTAGACTCTATGATCACCATCACCAGATGTGTAACCCATAGACTGCTCCATATAGATATCTTCTTCAAGATATCCATTCAGAAAAGCAGTTTTCACATCTATCTGCCAGATTTCATAATCATAGTAAGCTGTAACAGCAAGCAGAGTACAGATGGATTTCAGCATGGCAACGGACGAGAAGATTTTCTAATAGTCAATGCCCTCGTGCTGACTGTAATCTTTAGCCACCAGCCTAACTTTATAGGTCTCCACCTTACCATCAGCATCTCTTTTTTTTTTGTAAATTTATTTACACTTAATGGGTATAATACCCTCAGATGGATCCACTAAAGTTCATACTTAGTTCGAGTGCATCAAGTCAATTTCTGACTTTATCGTATCTAACCATTTTTCAAAATCGATGTCAGACATTGCTTCGTCAATGGTATTAGAATCATCACCATGACCCTTATCTCCCATAAGGAACATTTCATTTACTTCCTCCGTAAGTATACCCATGTACCTTTCAGGAGGTCGGAAGACCTTGCTAGATCTATGAGGTGGTTAAGGAATGTTGATTACTGACCATGAATAATGGGTTCTTGAGGATCTATAGCTCTTTGCTCTTCAAAGACCTTCTCTTCGAGCTTAACTGACCTCCCATTGCCACTATCCTGGATAAATTATTTTTATAAGAATATGATGTTTCGACTCACAATTATATTATGATCTTGTGAAAAGTAGAAGTAGTATCCCATGAATTCTTTAGAATACCTCATGAAACAAGCTACAATAAATCTATCCTCTAGCTTATCTACCATCTGTCTCTTGACATAGGCTGGATATCCCCAAGTCTTAAGATAACCTAGACTCGACTTCTTATCAAACTATATCTCATACGGTGTGGTAGGAACGGACTTTGATGGAACCCCATTCAATAGGTAAATGGTGGTTAACAAGGCATGTCTTCAAAGATATAAGGACAGATCAGTGAAGCTCATCATGGATCTGACCATATCTAATAGGATCCTGTTCCTCCTTTCGGATATCTCGTTGAGCTGAGGTGTTCTAAGAGGTGTCTATTGAGAGACTATGCCATTATCCTTAAGATATTTTAAAAATTTTTGACTAAGATATTCACCTCTTTGATCAAATCGAAGAACCTTAATAGGTTTATCAGTTTATTTTTCTACATTATGTCTGAATTCTTTGAATCTTTCAAAAATCTCAGACTTGTGTTTCATCAGATATACATATTCGTACCTAGACAAATCATGAATAAAGATAATGAAGTAGCTATAACCACTCTTGACTTGTACATTAAATGACCCACACACATCGGTGTGTACTAGAGCAAGTAACTCAATGGCCCTTTCTCCATGTCGTACAAAGGGTAACTTGGCTATTTTTTCTTGAAGGTAAGATTCACAAGCTGGATTTGACTTTGAGTTAAAAGAGCCAAGGATTCCATTCTTTTTCAATCTGTTTATCCTGTCTTCTCTAATATGGCCTAGTCTATGAAGCTACAAGTACTTCTGGTTAATTTCATCTCTGGATCTCTTTTGGCTTACGGCACTCACTACTTGCTCATTTAAATTCACATTCGTATCAACATGCAAGTGATATAGACTATCAATTAAAAGATCTCATGTAATTAATTTATTTCATAAATAAATGAAATAAAAATCTTTATTTAAATAAATTTCAAAACCTTCTTGTTGGGTATAAAATACCCACAACCGAAACCCTCAACGGAATCGACATCAACTGCAGCTCCGCCCGGACTCCTACGGGAGCCGGGCTCCACCGCCGACAGCAAGTGCAGCTCCGCCCGGACTCCTACGGGAGCCGGGCTCCACCGTCGACAGCAAGTGCAGCTCCGCCCGGACTCCTACGGGAGCCGGGCTCCACCGCCGACAGCAAGTGCAGCTCCGCCCGGACTCCTACGGGAGCCGGGCTCCACCACCGACAGCAAGTGCAGCTCCACCCGGACTCCTACGGGAGCCAGACTTCACCTCTAACTTTGGTTGCAGCACAGCTCCGCCCGGACTCCTACGGGAGTCGGGCTCCGTCCTCGACATCAACTACAACGCAGCTCCGCCCGGACTCCTACGGGAGCCGGGCTCCACCGCCGACAGCAAGTGCAGCTCCGCCCGGACTCCTATGGGAGCCGGACTTCACCTCTAACTTTGGTTGCAGCACAGCTCCGCCCGGACTCCTACGGGAGCTGGGCTCCGTCCTCGACATCAACTGCAACGCAGCTCCGCCCGGACTCCTACGGGAGCCGGGCTCCGCCACCGACATCAATTGCGGGTAAGCTCCGACCGGACTCCTACGGGAGCCGGACTTCACCTCTAACTTTGGTTGCAGCACAGCTCCGCCCGGACTCCTACGAGAGCCGTTCTCCGCCCTCAACATCAACCGCAACGCAGCTCCGCCCGGACTCCTACGGGAGCCGGGCTCCACCTTCGACATCAATTACAGCACAGCTCCGACCGGGCTCTTAAGGGAGCCGGGCTACGTCCTCGACGCCAACGACTGCAGCCGCAAGCAGACTTCGCCCGAACTCCCACGAGAGTCGAGCTCCGCCCCCAACGTCAGCTCCGAGGGGGTTCCACCTGAACTCCCCCAGAAGTCGGGCTTCACCCACGACCCTGCTCCACTTCCTGTGGCAGACTCCGCGCAGTTCCATCGTTCTCTGACAGGCCGCAGTAGCCATCGCCGCCCTGCTCCACTTCTTGTGGCAGATTCCGCACAACTCCACTACCCCCTGGCAGGCCGCAATAACGGCCACGAACCTGCTCCACCTCCTGCGACGGATTCCACACGATTCTCCCATCTGCTGGCGAGTCACGACAACGGACGCTGCTCCACCCCGCGTAACAGATTCCACGTGGCAAGCCACAGTGATGGCCACACGTCTACTCCACTATCCTTTGCAATCAATTTCCCTGACCATGGGCGGCCCACTACCAGACGGTTACAAACGTCGCCATCAATCCGTTGCCTCCTCCGCCTATAAAAGGGGCACCCAGATACGTTATTCTTTAAGCTCATTTCTTATCTCAAAACTCTGCTAAATTCTCCATTCGAGCACTCCATTCTTGTTGAGGTAGAGAACTGACTTGAGCGTCGGAGGGTCTTACCGGAGCAACCCCACCTCCGATTTAGACTTCCTTTGCAGGTCCCGACGGCGACCGCGACTTCCCCGACTCCAGCTTCTCCGATGCAAGCAGATTTTTGCACCAACAGGATTGGCGCTAGAGGAAGGGGCTGTGTCTTCGCAGCACCCTTGTTCTTAAAGGAGTGTTCAACGGAGCCGCCTCCGACCATCTCTCCGTCATCCATTCCTAATCCTCCCCCGCGAGATCGACACCCGATGCCTCCGTGCAGGGCGTCCACCCGGCGGTCCACGGCCTCCGCGGCCAGATCTCAGGCTCCGGCCTCCCCTCCCATTTCTCAACCTCCTCCCCCTCCGACGACGGCAGTCGGCGCGGAGCAGTTTGACTTGCTGGCGCAGCAGGTCAAAGGCCTCGTCGAAGCCATACAGGCAATGCAGCAGCTGCCGCCGCAGGCGTCGGCGCATCCGGAGGGGGCATCTCCGGAATGCCAGAACCCGGTGGTGGGGCGGGCCACCTGGGCCAGCCGCCCCGTCCTTCCTGGGAAGGCGAATCCGAGGGTAGAGAGCCCTCAATCGGACCACGACTCCACTCCTGGGAGATCCCTGCCCCCGTTCTGCCAAAGGACCCTCGAGACTCGGAGTCGAGAGGACTTCCTGGACCGGAGGCTCCAGGAGATGAACCGACGGATCGAAGAACTCCGCCACGCGCCTCCCGCTTATGGTGAGGATATCTGCACTGACCCTCCCTTCTCCCAAATGATTATGCAGGAACCGATCCCGCCGAATTTCAAGCTCCCCCAGTTTGAAAGCTACGACGGGACGTCGGACCCGGTGGATCATCTGGAGGCCTTCCGAATGATGATGCTGCTTCACGGTGCTCCCGATGCCATCTTGTGTCGGGCTTTTCCGTCTACATTGAAGGGAGCGGCAAGGAACTGGTACTCGACTTTGAAGCCGGGTACCATATTCTCCTTCGATCAAATGAGCCACCAATTCGTGGCCCATTTTGTCAGCAGCCGGCGTCCCCAGAAAGGTTCAGAGTCCCTCATCAACATCAAGTAGAGGGAAGGGGAGTCCATACGGGCCTACGTCAACCGCTTCAACATCGCGGTGTTGGAGGTCCGGAACCTGGACCAGTCAGTTGCCATGGCCGCTCTGAAGGGTGGCCTTCAGAAGAATGACCTCTTGTACTCCCTAGAGAAGAAGTACCCCAGGGATTTTGCTGATCTACTGGCTCAGGCTGAAGGATACGCCCGAGCGGAAGAGGCCTTCAAAATGAAGGACGAAGAGACTGCGAGGGAGAGTCAGGCGGGAGATTCTAGTAAGCCCGCAGTCGAGAAGAGGCCAAAGGAAGCCCGGCCTCGCTCTCGATCCCCTCCTGGACATAAGCGCGCCCATACTCCCCCCAGGGCGCGCAGGCAGAGAAGCCCGGACAACAGGTTTCGGCGGGGTTCCCCGCCAGGGAAGTTTCGCAACTACGCCCCCCTCAACGCCTCGAAGGCCCAGGTACTGATGGAGGTCAGGGAGCTGCTCCCTAGGCCGGAGAGGATGCGCACGCACCTCGGGAAGCGCAACCCCAACAAGTTCTGCCTCTACCACCGCGACCACGGCCACGACACCGAAGAATGCATCCAGCTTCAGGACGAGATCGAGGAGCTCATCCGGCGAGGTCGACTCGACAGATTCATCCGCCGCAGGCCTGAGGGTAGAGGAGACCGGCCAAGAGCCCTCCCGCCGCCCGAACTGCAGAAAAGGAAGGAGCAGCCCGGGGACCGGCCTCCTATCGGGACCATCGACTCCATCGCCGGAGGGCCTCAAGAAGGAGCGGGAATACTGTAAATGTATCGCTTACTATTTCGCTTTGAATCTACCTTTCTTTTTAGCTAACATGCTTCTCCCACCTAGCGTGGATGTATTATGATCGGATATGATTCCTCCAAAAAGCACGGCCATGTCAGGAACAGGAGGAGAACCTCGTCCTGACATGAGCAAGGTCAAAGGCCCGGTTCTTTTAGACCGGATGGGGAGAGAGGCCTTACAACGCCCTAATGTGCCCCCACAGCCCTGTGAGGGACAGGAGGAAAACCTCGCCCTAACTTGAGCAAAGTCAAAGGCCCGGTTCTTTTAGACCGGATGGGGGAAGAGGCCTTGCAATGCCCTAATGTGCCCCCACAGCCATGTCAGGAACAGGAGGAGAACCTCATCCTGACATGAGCAAAGTCAAAGGCCCAGTTCTTTTAGACCGGATGGGGGGAGAGGCCTTACAACGCCCTAATGTGCCCCCACAGCCCTGTTAGGGACAGGAGGAAAACCTCGCCCTAACTTGAGCAAAGTCAAAGGCCCGGTTCTTTTAGACCGGATGGGGGGAGAGGCCTTGCAACGCCCTAATGTGCCCCCACAGCCATGTCAGGAACAGGAGGAGAACCTCATCCTGACATGAGCAAAGTTGAAGGCTCGGTTCCTTTAGACCGGAGGGGGGAGAGGCCTTACAGCGCCCTAGCGCGCCCCCACAAGCTAGGCTGATAACGAGAACCTCGCGCCGGCTCAAGCTAAATGGAAGGTCCGGACTCCTATGGGAGCCGGGTTCCACCGTCAAGGAAGACTTCGCCCGGACTCCTACGGGAGCCGGGTTTCGCCGCCAACGAAGACTTCGCCCAGACTCCTACGGGAGTCGGGTTCCGCCGCCAAGGAAGACTTCACCCGGACTCCTGCGGGAGCCGGGTTCCGCCGCCAAGAAAGACTTCGCCTGGACTCCTACGGGAGTCGGGTTCCGCCGCCAATGAAGACTTCGCCCGGACTCCTACGGGAGCCGGGTTTCGCCGCCAAGGAAGACTTCACCCGGACTCCTGCGGGAGTCGGGTTCCGCCGCCAAGAAAGACTTCGTCCGGACTCCTACGGGAGCCGGGTTCTGCCGCCAAGGAAGACTTCACCCGGACTCCTACGGGAGCCAGGTTCCACTGCCAAGGAAGACTTCACCCGGACTCCTGCGGGAGCCGGGTTCCGCCGCCAAGAAAGACTTCGCCCGGACTCCTGCGGGAGCCGGGTTCCGCCGCCAAGAAAGACTTCGCCCGGACTCCTACGGGAGCCGGGTTTCGTCGCCAAGGAAGACTTCACTCGGACTCCTACGGGAGCCGGGTTTCGCCGCCAAGGAAGACTTCGCCCGGACTCCTACGGGAGCCGGGTTCCGCCGCCAAGAAAGACTTCACCCGGACTCCTACGGGAGCCAGGTTCCGCCGTCGAGAAAGACTTCATCCGGACCCCTACGGGAGCCCGGCTCCAATCGCCACTTCTACAGCAAGGGTCAACGATGGTGGCGAAACTCGGCCGCGTGACAAGATCGGGTGAAAAGAAAGAGCCCCCCCCCCACGGCGACATCTACGTCAAACAAGCTAAACGACGAGAAAGGTCCAACAAACGACAATATCAGTGCTACGCGTGAACAAGGTAACACAAAGTGCTCTTTTTTTCATTTTCAATATACGCACTACAAAGCCAGGATGGCCAGAGAAAGAAGGACAAAACGACAAAAAGGAAATAACTACATACAGACAGAGGGGCTCTAAGGAGGCCTTGCATCCTCCGACCTAGGGTTACCACCCCCATCCCTCAACCAGGACTGCCTCAGGCTCTCCACCGTTTCTTCTAGTTCTTCCTTCTTTCGCAGCATATCCCGGAGCGCCTGACGAAGTCGCCGGCTCTCAGCCTTCGCTTCCCGATGCCACTTCCGCAAAACTTCGGACTCCGCCTCTGCGTCTGCGATGGCCTTCCTCTCAAGCCCCAGGGAGCCGGGCTCCACCGGACTCCTACGGGAGCCGGGCTCCACCGCCGACAGCAAGTGCAGCTCCGCCCGGACTCCTACGGGAGCCGGGCTCCACCGCCGACAGCAAGTGCAGCTCCACCCGGACTCCTACGGGAGCCGGGCTCCACCACCGACAGCAAGTGCAGCTCCGCCCGGACTCCTACGGGAGCCGGGCTCCACCGCCGACAGCAAGTGCAGCTCCGCCCGGACTCCTACGGGAGCCGGACTTCACCTCTAACTTTGGTTGCAGCACAGCTCCGCCCGGACTCCTACGGGAGCCGGGCTCCATCCTCGACATCAACTGCAACGCAGCTCCGCCCGGACTCCTACGAGAGCCGGGCTCCACCGCCAACAACAAGTGCAGCTCCACCCGGACTCCTACAGGAGCCGGACTTCACCTCTAACTTTGGTTGCAGCACAGCTCCGCCCGGACTCCTACGGGAGTCGGGCTCCGTCCTCGACATCAACTGCAACGCAGCTCCGCCCGGACTCCTACGGGAGCCGGGCTCCGCCTCCGACATCAATTGCGGGTAAGCTCCGATCGGACTCCGACGGGAGCCGGACTTCACCTCTAACTTTGGTTGCAGCACAGCTCCGCTCGGACTCCTACGGGAGCCGTTCTCCGCCCTCAACATCAACCGCAACGCAGCTCCGCCCGGACTCCTATGGGAGCCGGGCTTCGCCTTCGACATCAATTACAGCACAGCTCCGACCGGGCTCTTAAGGGAGCCGGGCTACATCCTCGACGCCAACGACTGCAGCCGCAAGCAGACTTCGCCCGAACTCCCATGAGAGCCGAGCTCCGCCCCCAACGTCAGCTCCGAGGGGGTTCCGCCCAGACTCCCCCAGAAGTCGGGCTCCACCCACGACCCTGCTCCACTTCCTGTGGCGGACTCCGCGCAGTTCCATCATTCCCTGACATGCCGCAGTAGCCATCGCCGTCCTGCTCCACTTCTTGTGGCAGATTCCGCACAGCTCCACTACCCCCTGGCAGGCCGCAATAATGGCCACGAACCTGCTCCACCTCCTGCGACGGATTCCACACGATTCTCCCATCTGCTGGCGAGTCACGACAACGGACGCTGCTCCACCCCGCGTAACAGATTCCACGTGGCAAGCCACAGTGATGGCCACACGTCTACTCCACTATCCTTTGCAATCAATTTCCCTGACCATGGGCGGCCCACTACCAGACGGTTACAAACATCGCCATCAATCCGTTGCCTCCTCCGCCTATAAAAGGGGCACCCAGATACGTTATTCTTTAAGCTCATTTCTTATCTCAAAACTCTGCTAAATTCTCCGTTCGAGCACTCCATTCTTGTTGAGGCAGAGAACTGACTTGAGCGTCGGAGGGTCTTGCCGAAGCAACCCCACCTCCGGTTTAGACTTCCTTTGCAGGTCCCGGCAGCGATCGCGACTTTTCTGACTCCAGCTTCTCCGGCGCAAGCAGATTTTTGCACCAACACTTCCTATGCTAGCACAGACACAAAAATCAAAATTTGACTAGCTATAGGGACATAATAACAGTCTTTCAAATCTAATCTAAAATTAAATGATAATCGAAGAGAATAAGTACCAACGGCCTCTGTAGTAATTTTAGCTCCATTACCGACCTGAAGGATCATGTCATCTTTCCTCAACCTCTTACTTTTTATTAGACCTTGCATTGAGGTGTATATATGAGCACTCGAGCCAAAATCTAATACCCAACTAGAAGTAGAAGAAAATGTAAGATTAGATTCAATTACGAGCATACCTTCAAAAGGTTTATCACTCTTTTTGATCTTTAGGCTCTCCAGATATAGTGGATAGTTTCTTCTCCAATGGCTTTCAGTATCATAGTAAAAATACTTTTCCTTTGCCTTAGCCTTCTTAGGAACTTCCTTCTTTGGCTTGTTCTCTTTTTTCTACTTCTTAGCGGATTTTACCTTCTTCTTTCCAATAGACTTTCTCTTGGAAGAAGTCCACTCCATAGCAAGAACAGTGCCCTTTGAGCTTTTCAAGGTTTCTTCCGTAGTGACCAACATGTTGACCAGTTCAAAAATAGTGCAATCAAGTTTGTTCATATGAGAATTTACAATAAATTGACTATATGAACTCATAAGAGATTGAAAGATCAGATCTATCAGCAATTCTTTTTGCATTTCTAGTCTAAGCTTCCCAAGCTTCTCAATGTCTTTGATCACTATCATACAGTGCTCATGGACAAACTGCCTTTCGTGCATCTTCAGATTGAAAAGTCTTTTGGATATTTCGAAGCACACTGTATGGCTCTGCTCACCATACAACTCTTGCTGATGAGTGATCATAGCCCTGGCAGGGAGCATATGCTCATGCTGGCTTTGCAACTCATTTAACATAGATGCCAGCACATAGCATTTGACCCAACTATCTTCATTCATCCACTTTTCATATGTAACCCTTTGCTCAGCAGTAAGATGGTTTGATAATACTATGAATTTTTGATCGAGTACATGACTTAACTTTTTTAAGATCAGGACAATTTTAAGATTTCTGAGCCAGTCTTTGTAATTAGTTCTGATCAAACGATTGGTTTTAAGGATACAGGCTAGAGGGTTTGAGGCTGACATGGTTTAACTGCGAGAGTAGAGATTCAAGTTAGACTTTTGTACTTAATATTATATTTACTTCTAGAGACTTTAAGATGCAAACAATGACTCCCACTAATTTTTTGGATCCCTCCACTCCTCGAATGAAAAATGAAAACCCTAACGGGATAAAAGATTCTTAGTGGGTGCTGCGGTCCCACCAATGCCATGCACCTCACCTAACAGTTATTGATAACATGTACACCGATGCATAGACAACTCTTTGTCCAGATGCTTCTCTAAATATGTTACAGTGACTTGGTCTCTAAGTCATGTGGGCTCACCTAACAGTTATTGACCACACTTTTTAGTTAAGCCTGATCCACCATTCACAAGTAGGTGCAAGACCGTCATTGGATCTCTCACCTAACAGTTATTGAGCCTGACCCCATCCTTACCCTGGAGTAACTCTTTGCTAATAGAGTAGTTGCATATTTTCGATGCAACTGAACCACTGTGATCAGTCGAGAATAATCAACATCGGTAGCATGCTTGCACATCTACAATGGTGGAAGACCTATGGACTTAAATTTATGGAGAGATTTAAGTTTAGATCTCATTTAATCAGTCATGATATGACCAATCTAATTGGCATGGGCTAAACTAAATTGCTAAGTAACCTTGTTCAAGATCCAATCTTTCAAATTGGCTAAATAAGTAGAGATTAGTGGGGGTCCCCCCGTTGCTTCCTTAGACACCAGTAAATTGAACAGATAAGCGAATGGAACCAATTAAATAATCACATCTCAATTACTTGCCTTAGACACCAATAGGTCAATTGGTCTAAACAGGTTAACTCAAGTAAATCAGGCTCAAACCATCAAGCCAAATTAGATTCTTAGGTTAATCGATTCTATATATGAGACTCAATCGATTCAATCAACAATAATTACATGATCATTTAATTTAATTGATCTAATCTTAATCAATATTTGACTTGATTCAATCAATTACTTATTCGAATTAGACCCATATGATTCAAATCAAAAATCTTAGATGCAATCTTATTACATGACCTAATTTTTATTTTTTTCATAACCAAAATACTCATGCACAAATATAAATTTTAGATTCTAAAATTAAATTGTAGATCAAAATTCTTTGCATGAAAGTAAGTTTTAAATCATAAAAATAATTTTTAGATTTAATATACAAATATATATCACATATATGCATGTAAAATTTAGATCTACTACATGATATCATATATCTCATATATTAATTATAAATTATATCAAAAGTAAGTTTATAACCTTAAGCATACAATTACATATCTCATATATGAATTATAAATTAGGTTATATAAAATTTTAGATTTATGCATGCATCTACATATCATGTGAACATGAACTAGAAATCGTTCTAGATCAAAATTCAGATCTATGCATGCTTTCACATATCAACTATATATTTTAAAATTAAATATAAAATTAAATTTTAAATTTAAAGATTCATATATACATCTTATGTATTAAGAAAAAAATTAAATTTTGAAATCTTTTTTCAAACATGTATGACAATTTCAGCAATATGAAACCCGTGGCTCTGATACCACTGTTAGAATTTGAGGTTTGGAGTATGCAGTGTGTTTCAAAATTTTATTTTTTAAATATTATAGTAAAATATAAGATTAAAATAAATATAAAATTATAAAGATCTAGTTTACGTGCTGAAATTGACATATGCTGAAATTCAAATTATGATCAAATTGCATATCTGTTTCGCAATCCCTTTCTTCAAATCTGGATCTGAAAGAGAAGAGATTTTTAGCTGCACAAGTATCTGACCTTTATGGATATCCACTCAAGATTAGTCTGGAATAGTCCTCTTTAAGTTAAATTTTCTTCTCTAAAAAAATTCAGCCTGTTGAATTTGAACAAAGTTTGGATCGCGATCAATACTTGATCTCTTTCCTTGATCTTCTTCTTCTCTTCTTCTCTTGCTCTTATCCCCTTACTTGTGCTACTACCAAACTCTAAAAACTAGCAAATAAGGGATGCTCAACAGCCTTGTGGGCGTGATGAAGAAGGGATGCCCCAAGTGGTGGGACGTGTGGACGTCCAAGGAGAGAGGAGAAGGGAGAGGAAGAAAGGACATGGGGTGATCTCTAAGAGGCATGGGGCTTGTTGGTTGGATGCACTAGGGATCTTAGGGGAGATCTCTTTAAATAGGCATGAGGATTGAATCTTATTCAATCTCAAAATACAAGTCCTACTTGCATTGGATTTTCTGATAACTTAAGTTATTCAACTTACATTAGGAATCCTATTAGGCACCAACTCTTGGAGCCCTTGCATCCATTATTTCATACCCTCTTTTACACTCAAGGGATACCCCATATGAAATCAAAAGGTCCTCTAATCATGGGATACGCCCAACTTGATCCAATCAAGGTGGCAACCCATAATAACTATTAAGAAATATTAATTAGGAACTTGCACCTTAATTCAATTAATCCAAAACCTTAGACATCCAACAATTAGAGTTAATAAATCTAATTCATTTAGTTTATTAATAGATAATTAAGTTTGAATTATCTTATCAAATAAAAAATCCAAATAAAAAGAAAAAATTAGATCCAACCATGTGCTAGCAAGGTTATCTTGAACACAATCGGATTTTTCTAAATCCAATTGATACTTCATAAGCTCAATTGCTAATTTCAGACCTAATCTCTTTGTTGTGTAACCCTATAGGTTTCATTCTATCTGGTAGTAAGATATACAATGATCTCTATCAAAGTATCATTGAAACTCTTTTCAATGGATCAGAATAATTTTACTCTAACTCGTCAAGAATTATCGATCCAGAACAATCCTAGTGAGCTCTTACAATCTACTAGTGACACATAACAGTAGTAGTGACAATCTAGTAGAACTGAAATGAATCTCAAAGTGTAGTTAACGTGTGATTCAGTCCCTTTATCATGAGTCTCGGCTAGATGGTAGGTCATGGATAAATCGTCAAACCTCAACATCAGTCATATGATATATTCGATCAACTCAAGTCCAATTATGAATTTTATGAAAACTCTTTTTCATCAATCACATTACTATGGTCATAGATTCTTGGACTTAGTCTTTCAAATCTCATAGGATTATTCTTCTCTATCAGGGTTGACAGATCCCATCTTGATGCGTACCCTACTCCTATAGTGGACCAACTATCACCAACATCCACTACAAAGGCTCATTAAGATCCATGTTTATGCGTCAGTCAAACTCCAGCAGTCTCACTGCGAGCAGTAGTATAATCTCAGATCAAAGGACCATTCACACAACTACAGCATCGAGACAATCACTGATGATTGAATAAAAATCCAAGTGATCTCTCGTATGGTCACGCTCAGTACTAGTTATTCTCTAATAACTTTTCATACTTATCATCTAGTATCTCTACACTGTAGATTGGAGACTCATCTATCTCAAAAGAAGCAATCTGTACATCGATCTATCTGGATCGATCACCATCCTCATAATGATTCTATGATCTGGAGCATTTAGGAATTAAATACATGTCTCTAATTCTCAACTCTTTGAGAATATGTATTTTAAGCTAATTTTATGGATGATTCAAGGACACATCACACTTGAATGAAAAATAAACTTATCATTTTATTGATCATATTAATATATTAAGTATAAAATTATATCCTATATTTATTACAATGTGTTAGCCATATTGGCTTCTAGGACATACATCTAACACATTAAATAACCAAAATATTGACAACAAAAGTACTCAAAATGTCATGTAACTACATGCATCCTATATGCAACCTAATCTATCCTCGACAAAAATCTTTAGGCACAGAAGCATGCTGCTCGACAAAAATCTTTCTCATTATATCCTCCATCAATGAAAAAAGACATCTAGAGACACGATTAAAGACACGGTCAGAAACACACTACACAATCTTCTCAAATTGATCCTCAGCAAGTCGAACAGTGGATGAAGATGCAGCAAGCTTTGGATGCTGTGGCATAGGCTCTGGCACATCTTTTTCTTCCCCTTCCTCATCTATCTTGGCCCATTGCCCATCAACCTTCTTAAATTTCATTCTCTTCATTGACTTTAAGTTGTAGGTGTCATAATTTTAAAGCTTTTTGATAGGCTCTCCTTCCAAATTAACTCTAAAATCTTGAAAAATCAGAGTTAGAAATATTCTATATGGCAAAGCTAGCTTTTCCCTTTAAGAGGCTTCTTGCATTTCCTTTAAAATTAGAGTTGAAAAGTTAAATTTTTCTCTTCTTAAGGTGTGACACATGACAGCAATATCATTTTTTATCAAAAAACCAAATCTTTCAATTTGAGGGAGGAGAATTCTAGCAGTAATATAATGAAGGAGTCTATGCTCCATAGATAAATCCCTAGCATGAATCTCCTCAAAATGTATTGCATCATCCCTTCCAAATAGAAATCTTAACTGAGCAACTCTATCATCTAATCTTTCTGCTCCTTCAGTGGGTGCTCTAAGCAAAACTCCTAATTTTTTTTGAGATAAATTGATTTTAACCCCGTTCACTTCTGTTTCAAAGGATTTTGGTCTGACAATGGCATTTGCATAAAATTTTCTCACTAGATTTGGATAGGATGGAAGATCAACACCAGAACATAAATATTTTCATCCTTAAAATTTCAAACATTTACCAATCTCAAAACTCTCACTTTTCAAAAAATCAAAATCTATTTTTCTCCCTATTGTAACAGCCCGAAAAGAAACGGACAGACCTTGACCTAGGAGAGGGTGGAGATGATGGAGAGACCAGAGAAGGACGCTGAGTAAGGGCTACAAGAGGAGGAGGAGACTGGGATGGAGACTAAGATGGCTTAGGGTGGTCTTCGTGATACTTGGTCTAGCGTTCATCGTGAATTCCTCATCTTGGCGGTGAAAAGGGGCAATGATGCTTCAATCTCGAAGCAACACATTTCTTGGGTGCTATGGATCCAAAAATCTCTCCGACTTGAGGTAGATTAGGATACTAAGGAGAGGATTTTAGGGTTCCTAAAGTTCTAGAGGTTGGTCGGCTAAGAAATGAAACACCTTAGTGATGAGTACTGAAAATATACCAAGAAAAGTATTAATTTATATAATAATTTATATTTATTCCTTAAGAATTGATGTTTTTATTTATCTTTCATAGAAAGTATAATCATGAATAAAAAGATCTCGATTTAGAGGTTAAAAAAAAAAAATTGGAGCAAATCAAACTTAAAATGGATTCAGAATCAAGATCCAAAGGTAAGCTGAAAATGGACTCAAATTGGGTTCAAAATCAATTCAAATTGACTCAAACCTAACCCAATTAAACCACTCGATGCATGATGGACCAACCGATCGGTCCATGGAATTAGGGCACAGTCCATAGCACAGTTTTGTCGGTCCATAGTCGTGGTCTACAGGGGCAGATTGGCTTTGTGCACTGATCAATGGTTGAGATTGTGCTGAACATGCAATCGGACAGCTATCAGCACTCCAACCCATATCAAATGGTGGTGGCCCACATCAACTGCATGATCCAACAGCTGCAGTTTGCTCTAGCATTTGATCGAATGGCCAGTAATGATTTTGAGTAAAAAAGGACTCCTGGGAGCTGTTTTTGAGCGCTGATTGATGGCCCAGAATCAATCTCAAATGCGATAAGATGAATGATATCATTCCCAACCATGATAAGGTTTGATGAAGAGATTTTTTGATGAAATCTAGATGGTTCAAAGCAGATCCAATGGCCAGAACACAGGGACATGGGTTGGACATGATTTTAACATGATTTGGGACTCCATTTTTCATCAAAATTTGAAAAAAAATCCATCTATAAAAGGGGAGTTTGAGAATAGTAGAAAAAGATAAAAAAATTAAAAAATTAAAAAAAAAGTAAAAAAATTAAAAAAAGTATAAGAATCCAAAGAGAGGGGGAGAAGTCCAGTTTGCTTCATAGAGTTTGAAGAAAGAAGTAGAGGTCATCAACCATCTTTCCGACGAGGCAACATCGATCAACTTCAGATTTTTATTATAATTTTATTTTATTATTCTTTTTAAATTCTTTGTCATTGAATTTTATTTAATATAAAATTTATTTTATTATATTTTTAAATTTTTTCTCTTTATTTTTATTACAAGTAGATGCTAAGATCTAGTTAGTAGTACCAATTTATTTTTATGCTCTTTAAATTTTTATTCTTTATTTTTATTGTAAATAGAAGCTAAGATCTAAATAGTAGGTCTTAGTATCAAATTTATTTTTTTGTACTATTTAATTTTTATCTTCTATTTATAATTTTATTTTTAAATTTTTTTATAAAAATCAAAGTTATCAAATCAAAGCACTACCTTGTCTGTGGATTCAACCTGACTCGCTACTTTTTGTATATTTTTAATTTTTTTAAAAAATTAAATTTAATTTGATAATCACGATGTCCTAATGACAATATTGTGACATTATCAAATTTTAGAGTCATTGCCAGAGAAGGCACCAATTTTAACATTTAATTTTTTTTGATTTTTTTATGCATATAGCTTACTAACTTTTTCCTATTCTTTTTTATAGAAAAAAATAAAAAAAAGATGGAAAGCTTCCAATTCTGCTTGGTGAGATCAACCTTAACCCTACATTTCTTTTTTTTTTAGCATTACTTGCTTTCTTTTCAAATTAACCTAAAAGTCACCCACATAAATCTAATCAAAACTTTATGATAAGAGTATAAACCCTAATTGCTTAGAGCATCCATCATTTAGATTTATTTTTTTTTTCTTTTCTTCTTTTTTTTTGGTGATTGCTGGAGATAAGATAAGCCTCTCAAGTTTAATTAGTTTCATGTATCTATTTTAATTGCATAGAATCCCTTGCTTGAAATTGGTTGTACATATCATCTCAAATCAACTTAAGGGCAACACCCATTAATAAGATAAAGTAGAGATTTTATCATTATTTCTTAGCCCAAAAATAACCAACTAGCATCCTGCATTAACCCAAGCCTAATTAAAATTTATTAGACATTGACCACTAAGATCAATTTATTAGGACATATGCCCCAAAAGCCAGACGTCAAGCTGTTGACGGTTGAGCAACCAAGTATTGTAATTGATTTATTAATAAATAAAATATATTTTTGATATTTTCATCATAAGTTTTCATCTTCTAACGAACTCCATTGTTATGATGAAGTCCTTAGGACTATTTAAGTTCGATAAAGAGAAGATTTATCGATTAGTCCTTAAAATTATTCACGATCAAATGATAAGCTGTTAATACAGACGACAGCTTCTATCGAGCATAGGTCACTGTAGGCCATATGGATTGGTTGTCCTCTTAATCAAGGAGTGTGGAGATACTGGTATGGCATACAGATGAGTTGTAAGGATACATCATCATTGAATGTGACCAACTCTAGAGTATTCTGCTATCGAGAATGTCTCTGATGGGATATAGATATAAGTATCCCTTAGACCTGATATCGCCTCAGTGACTTGCAAGCAACTCACTGTGCTTTGGTACTGGACTAACTGAATTTTTAATTCAGTGACGGAAGGCTTCTGGGCACAGTCAAGTACTTACGAAGTCAGAGTGTGATCGAGATAGGATTGACCACTCCAAGAGTTGGAAAAGAATGAGTCACTGTATTTTAATTTAGCAAAACTTTGGCCAGGATAATCTATCAGATGGATTTGATATTTTGAAATACAATGTGGACAACCTGATCAGAGTTGACAGTTGAACTCTGAGGTGTCCTATGATCATTTTGATCAAGGGGATGAATTATATGGAAACTATATCTGTATGGGTTCTAAGGATGTTGTTCTACATATTCGACCTATCCGATCGTCAGGTACCATTGCTAGATGGTTACTTCGATTGGTACATAAATTTATTTCTATGCTATCGACTTAGGTTCAGACCTATGAGATCACACACATTAGATTTTATGATTTGATCAGATGGTTGATCAACGATTAAGAATCATTCTAGGGTTAAACGATCAATATGATTGACATTTAATCTAGTACAAGTGTTGCAGGAGGATCGATTAGGAATTCGATTGCTAATTGACTTAATTTGATTAATCCAATGAGATGAGATTAAGTATAATTGAATATGATTTAATTAAATTTAGTTTGAACTTGATTGGATCAAATCCAATTGGTTTATTAGATAAGCCAAGTGCAAGGAAAAACTAGTCCTAATTTAATTAGGACTTGGATCAACCTAATTTCTAATTTGATTAAAAAATTAAAATAGATTTAAATCTAATTTAATCTGATTAAATTAGATTCTTAATTAGATTAAAATTTATTTTAATTATATTGATCTAATTTTGATTTGATTTGGTTGAGAAACCAAATTAAAATAAGTCATAAGATAGAATCCTAGTAAGACTAGGATTCTACCTTGCCACATAAGCCCCCCGACGCTCTCTCTCTTATTCCACACCAATTCTCTCTTATTTTATGCGACAAAAATCCTCTCCCAGGTCTTCACCATACCCAAAAGGTTTTCTTTTTTCTTTTTTACATGGAAGATGGTTGTGGATCAAATCAAAGTAGGAATAAGTTTGGATTTCAAATTCTATGAGATAGAGTTTTAGAAATTCAAAACTCTTTCCTTCTTGCACCAATTTTACCCAAATTTTTCTTGAGATTTTCATGGCTTTTATGGCACTTGAAAAGCTCTCTTTGCTGTTGGTCCATGTACAAAAAGAAGGAGGGGGCAGCCAAGAGTTGGGTGCCCCTTATCTTGCCATGTTTGGATAAATCTTGACTAGGTATTTGACCTAGACAAAGACTCTATCATATCTCTCTATATAAAATAAATTTTTTTATAAAATTTTTATAAAAAATAGATCAAAGAGAGACCTTTGGGGTGTCCAAAAATTATAGAGAAAAATTGTTGCCCAGCAATGCAACCCAAGAGGGGGGGGTGAATTGGGTTTCTAAAAATTTTAAGCCCAACAGATTACTTATGAAGATCAAAACAAAGACTTTAATTCAATATAAATTACCTAAAGCAGGAATGCAAGAATATAATAAAGAAATAAAGTGAAGCGATAAAGCACACCACAAACACAAGGATTTATAGTGGTTCGGTGCTAACCTTGCACCTACATCCACTCCCCAAGATCCTACTTGGGAATTTCAATCCACTATCCTTTGTATTCAACCCGAATACAAAACATCGAAAACTCCGACACTAGCTATCCCAAGCTAGATCACTTATTTCTCGGGTACAAGTAAACCCAAAACACTCTGATTTCAGGTTCGGATCAACCTTTCCTTGTTTTGGAAATCCTCCAAAAACAAGAACAAAAACTCACAAAGAGTTAGAAAATTTAGAGCACAAATTAATACAATAACAGCTCCTTAAATGAGCGAATATAACAATAAAAGCTTTACTCAAATGAAGAACCCCTTTTTCGGATTTTCTCAAAGTGGATGAACGCTTGAATGCTTGAGAAGAGGTTGATTGTTGATTGAAGATCTCTTGAAAGCTTTGAACGATCTCTAGATCAAGGTTGAAACAATAGGCGTGAAGAATTCTCTCCTTGAAAGATCTTGCTTTTCTCTTTCACAATCTCTCTGGTATATTATGGATCCTCTCTCTTTTTCTTTTTGGATTTTTCGTTGATCTCAGGCTTTTTCTTGCAAATTTTGGATCCTTTCTTCTGTTCTTCTCTCTCTTTCTCTGCTCCTCGTCTCTTTTGATTTCACGTTTGATCCGCTATTTAATCTGCAATTTCTTTCACCATTTAAAGCATTTTGTAGCATTAGAAGCAAGAGAAAATAATTTAGGTAGATAAAGAGCCGTTAGAAGATTTTTAGGAAGCATAAATGGCAATTAAAATGGATAAAAAAATAACCGTTGCTGACATTTCCCGTCGCAGGGGTCGACTCATGAGTCGACTCATGCTTCAGGGGTCGACTCATGAGTCGACCTCTGTTGCAAAAACCAGAGAATGCTTTTCTGGAATTTCTTGGCTCAAATTAGCAGGGGTCGACTCATGAGTCGACTCATGCCTTGTGGGTCGACTCATGAGTCGACTCACAGGTCGTGCCAAGCCAGAAAACTAGCGTGCCAAGGAGAATTTTTGCGTGCCAATCAGCTCACAGTGCCATGAGTTGACTCATGAGTCGACTCATGCACTTCATAACTTCAAGAATATAAGTCCAAACACAATGAAATTTTCACCAATAGATTTCAAATCATTTGTTCTACCAAATGGTACTATCAAATCAGGATTTCAATGAAATTTTGATTTTGCCCTTGAAGAGCATAAGGACTTTTTCATTTTAAAATTATTTGTATCCCTTCAATCTGCTTTGTAATCATCAAAATCAATCTAGGAGCAACAATCTCCCCCTTTTTGATGATGACAAAACATTTGAATAAAAATACTTATGTTAATGCATTAATTTCAAAAGAATCCATTATAGGTGTATATGCTTGAAAAGAGTATGATTCTTTTGGCATGTAATATAAATGCAAAAATAGTTTGTCCATTTTCTTAAAGATTTGAAAAGGGTATTAGATCATTTTGAGCAAGAGAAGATAAATAACTTTTGCAATGTATCAGAGCAAGAAAAATAATTTTTATAATGATATCAGAAAAGATTTTATAATGTATCGGAGTAAGAAAATTTTATAATATATCAGAGAAAATTTCACAGTGTATTAGAGCAAATGTCAGAGAAAATTTCACACTGTATCAGAGCAAAAAAAATATATATCAGAGAAACTTTCACACTGTATCAGATCAAATGTTATAATTTATCAGAGAAACCTTCACACTGTATCGAATTAAATTTTATCATGTATCAGAGCAAGTTAAAAGAAATTGTAGGGTGTATCAGAGTAAAACAAATTTCTTAAGATGTATCAAGGTGAATAAAATTTCAAAAGATGTATCAGAGCAAGTTTGAATTTTGAAATATATCAGAGCATAAAAAAAATACTTATTTGCATTGTACTTATGATTTTGCTTTTGATGGATAACTTTTTGTTTAAGTTTTTGTCTGATACCAAATTTCGATACCAAATTTCTCAAAGTTTTGTTTAATCTTTCAATCCTTGTTTTTGTTTAATTTCTCCAATATTTGTTTAATTTCTTCAATATTTGTTTTAATCTCTCCAATC
This sequence comes from Elaeis guineensis, assembly GCF_000442705.2. Classification (NCBI taxonomy): domain Eukaryota; kingdom Viridiplantae; phylum Streptophyta; class Magnoliopsida; order Arecales; family Arecaceae; genus Elaeis; species Elaeis guineensis. The sequence continues at coordinate 54,209,690 of NC_025994.2, forward strand.
TTTATTTTTGTTTAATTTTTCCCTTTTTCTCATAATTTAGGGTTTTGCTTTTTGTCTAATTTTAATTTTTGTTTTTGTTTAATTTCTCCCCCTTTTTGACATCATCAAACATAGTTAACTCTTCCTTTTCTCTTTTTTTTTTTTTTTTAAATATTCTTTATTTTCTTCCTCTTTAGAGTTTTTCACAGATGTTTGCTCCCCCTTAATATAGCAATTATCAACAGCAAACAATAACAAGGAGAAGTCAATATTTCAATAAGAAGAAAATATATAACCAAAATATGATCATTACAAAGAGGTAGAAATATAGGTAAAAGATGATTCCATTAATATCATAATTGTTTCAATACATAGTTCTTAAAATTCAACCAGCTAATTTCAATACATGGCCCCGAGGTATAGATCCTAGAACAAAATACTAACACCTAGGATCTAGTAATGATCAAGATAGGTCAATGATCGGAGTCATCAGATATAGGGTGAGGAGATGATGGATCAGAAGTGCATCCTTTACCCCGTCTGTCTCTGGCACGAGCAGGAGAACGAGATGAACTGGATGGCTGAGAACGCTGAGATGCTAGGGCTGATACCATGAGTCTGATAGAATCAAGTACGTTCAGTGCTCTGGAAACAGATTGAAGTAGAGCAGTGAACTGGGTGGTAGCATGCTCACTCGATCCTCGGATCTCTTTCCTCAGTAATTTATATCCACCTTCTAGAGCTCCTCTGAGCCTGCCAGCCTCTGCAGTGAGGTCTGTGACCTCAATAGTAGACTCCTGTGGCTGGGGATGGGCCAATGCAAGGACTTGCCCCTGCAAGTCAAGAACTCTGCCAGTAAGTCTCCAGACTGTATCCTCAAGCTGCTGTATCCTGATGGACTGATCTGAAATCATCTGAAATACAGTGGAGATGTGGGGAGTAATGGTCTGATCAGAAGAGGTAGCTCTAGGTGCAAAAGAAGTACTACTCCACTGGCTAGACAGCAAAGAAGCCACACGCTGTGAAATATGCTCGATCTGATCATCAGCCAGTCTGAACTCTGAATGAGGTGCTCTGCTCTCTGGCTGATACACTGGTGTGGGCATCCTAGTAAACTCAGAAGGACCAGCCTCAGTATCAGGAATGAACTGGGTATCTGGTGAAGCTGCCCTGAAATCATGTACAGGAGAAGATGGACCTTCTTCTTCTACTTTGCCTTCAGTTCTGTCTTCAGCTCTTTCCTCAGCTCTCTCCTCAGCTCTTTCTTCAGAGCCCTTGATCCAACCACCAACAGTCTTTGTAATTCCCATTCGGTGCAGGTTGTGTTGGTTGAAAGTGTCCACATGTGAGAGCTTGGTAGGTGTCTCCCCCTCACAGCTAACTCCAAACCTCCTGAATACTCTAGTAAGAGCCATACCATAAGGCAAGTGTGCCTTGGATCTGTTCAAAGTTTCTCTCATGGCCTCTATCATAAGTGCGGGGAGGTTTAGGGGGGTCTGAGTGATGACATGAAACATGACACATACATCTCTGCCAGACAGTAAGTCATGTCTACCACTCCTAGGAAAGAAGAGTTTTGAAACTATCTAATGCAGGACCCTCATCTCAATGGACAATAGCTTTGCTTCCAATTTGTTTAAATTTCCTGAAAAAGCTTCTCCTAAGATAATTCTGATCCCTTCTTCTTTAATTGGGAGTTCCATATATGAGTATCCTTTACTAGGCAACTAAAGTATTTCTCCCAATATCCTAGAATCCAAGCATATGTCAATCCCCTTGACTGTTGAAGTCACTGACCCATTTCCATAATTTAGGTTCTGGTAGAACTCTCTAACTAGATCAACATAGGTGACTTCCTTAAGAGAGCAATAAGGTTCCCATCCTTGATTTTTGATCTTGGTAGCAAAAGTAAAGCCTTCTTTCTCAAAGAACCGAAAGTCTATGTTTTTCCCGGTTTCTACTTTTCTATCAGAAAGAGGATTTACACTGGGGCTTATTGAGGATTGAGAGGGACCTTGAGCAGGTACTGAAACTGAAGTGGGAACACTGGAAGACTGAGTATGCCTTTTCTTTCAGACAATTTCCTCAGGCTCTCGGATTGATTTCCTTCTTTGGGGAAGTTTCATCTTTGGAGCCATATCCAATAAAGTAGCAGACAAGGAGACTTGAATTCAGTGGAGGAGGGATCACAAGAGAATAAAGAGAGATTTTGGAGGAGAAAAGAAGCAGATTTTGAATGAACGGTGAAGTTCTAGGGCACGTTCCACCCGCGCCGAGCAATGCGAGAAAGCACGAGAAATCTCTTTTCCAAGGAGGCGATTTTTGGTGGAGAGTAGGAGGGAGAATTGCCTCAGAATTGGTCCTTGGATTTGGAGCAAGAAGAGTTGGAGAAGACGGCTTTTGGAAGAAGAACGATGGGAAGATGAGTCATCTCACGAACAGGGTTTCTCGTTTAAAAACAATGAACCCGATGGAAGTTTGTGGGATTTACAAGTTTGCCATTGAGTCGACTCATGGAGGTCGACTCATGAAGTTCAAAAAATCAGGAAAAATGCAAATAAATTTCAGAAAATTTTGAAATTTTGAGTGAAAGAATTTTGCTCAATGATAAGTTTTTAGAATGATAAATCTGAGCTTTTGGGACCAGGATAGATGTTGAAAATTGAGCTCTAAGAGTTTTTGACATCTATTCTTTGGAAATTAAGAAATTTTAGACAAATGGATCTAGAATTCCTAGATTTCTCCTAATTTCACAGAATCTATCCTCACTAAGGGCCTTTGTAAAGATATCGGCTAATTGATTTTCAGTGCAAACATATTCAAGAGTTACATTTTTGTTTTGAACATGTTCTCTTATAAAATGATGTCTTATTTCAATATGTTTAGATCTTGAGTGTTGAATTGGATTTTTAGATAGATTTATGGCACTTGTATTATCACATTTTATTGGTGTTTCATTAAGTTTGATTCCAAAATCTTCGAGTTGTTGCTTAATCCACAAGATTTGAGCACAACAACTTCCGGCTGCAATGTATTCGGCCTCAGCCGTAGACAGTGCCACCGAATTTTGTTTCTTGCTAAACCATGAGATTAGGTTTACTCCAAGAAATTGGCAAGTTCCACTTGTGCTTTTTCTATCTAATTTACATCCAGCAAAATCAGCATCAGAATATCCTAACAAATTAATTTGTGAGTCCTTAGAGTACCATAACCCTATAGTTTGTGTACCATTTAAGTATCTAAGGATTCTTTTAACAGCATTCAAATGAGATTCCTTAGGATTAGATTGATATCTTGCACATAAGCAAACACTAAACATGATATCAGGCCTACTTGCAGTTAAATATAATAATGAGCCAATCATACCTCTATAGTATTTTAAGTCTACGCTTTTACCTTCATCATCCTTGTCAAGCTTACATGAGGGACTCATTGGTGTGCCAATTGGTTTGCAGTTCTCCATTCCAAATTTTTTGAGTAGTTCCTTGGTGTACTTGCTTTGGGTGATGGAGATTCCCTCTTTTGATTGTTTGATTTGGAGTCCGAGGAAGAAAGTGAGTTCTCCCATCATGCTCATCTCGAACTCTCCCTGCATAAGCTTAGCAAAGTCTTGACAAAGGGATTCATTAGTAGACCCAAAAATTATGTCATCAACATAAATTTGTATAATTAGCATATCATTTTGGTTTCTTTTAATAAATAGGGTTGTATCTACATTGCCTCTTGAGAAACCATTATTTAGTAGAAATTTGCTTAGCCTTTCATACCATGCTCTAGGTGCTTGTTTTAATCCATATAAAGCTTTATTTAATCTAAAGACATGATTGGGAAAATCATGATTTTCAAATCCAGGGGGTTGTTCTACATATACTTCTTCAGAAATATATCCATTTAAAAATACACTTTTAACATCCATTTGAAATAGTTTGAATTTCATAAAGCAAGCATAAGCAAGTAGAAGTCTAATGGCTTCTAATCTAGCAACAGGTGCAAAGGTTTCATCAAAATCAATTCCTTCTTCTTGATTATATCCCTTAGCAACCAGTCTTGCTTTATTTCTAATTACATTTTCATGCTCATCTAATTTGTTTCTAAAGACCCATTTTGTACCAATTATTGAATAATCTTTAGGTCTTTTCACTAAGGTCCAAACATTATTTCTTTCAAATTGATTAAGTTCTTCTTGCATAGCATTAATCCAGTTATGATCATTCTCAGCTTCTTCAAAAGTTTTAGGTTCAAGTTGAGATACAAATGCACAATGATTAAGTACATCTCTAAGTGAAGAACGGGTTTTTACCCCATGCATAGGATCACCAATTATTAACTCCTTAGGGTGGTTGTGAACATACCTCCATTCTTTGGGTAAGTCATTTGTACCTTGAGGTTGTTCTTGAATTTCTTCACCTTTCTCATTTTGTTTGACTTCTTGATCCTTGTCTTCTGGAGTTGCTGAGTCTTTCAGAGTGATCTCTTTCATACCTTCTATTAGTGGATCTGCATCATCAACACCCTCATTCTTCCTTGAAGGAAGATCGTTAGATTCATCAAAGACAACATGTATGGACTCCTCAACTACTAAAGTTTTTTTGTTGAACACTCTAAATGCTTTACTAGTGGAGGAGTAACCTAGAAAGATTGCTTCATCTGATTTTGCATCAAATTTACCAAGTTTTCTTTGCCATTATTTAATACAAAACATCGGCAACCAAAAACATGAAAATATGCAATATTTGGTTTTCTTCCTTTCCAAAGTTCATAGGGGGTTTTCTTTAAAAATTGTCTAATTAAAGCACGATTTAAAATGTAACATGCTGTGTTAATTGCTTCCATCCAAAAATATTTTGGAAGGTTGCTTTCACAAAGCATGGTACGGGCCATTTCTTCTAAGGTTCTGTTTTTCCTTTCAACTACCCATTCTGTTGGGGTGTCCTTGGAGCAGAGAAGTTATGGCCAATTCCATTTTTATCACAAAAATTTTCAAAATCTTGATTTTCAAATTCAGTTCCATGATCACTTCTAATATTTTGAATTGAAAAACCTTTTTCATTAGAGACTTTTCGATGAAATTTAGTGAAAATATGAAAAGTTTCATTTTTGTGAGCCAAAAAGAAAACTCAAGTAAAACGAGAGTAATCATCTATTATTACAAATTCATATCGTTTTCCTCCTAGACTAGTGGTTCTAGTTGGTCCAAACAAATCCATATGTAAGAGCTCTAAAGGTCTAAAAGTTGAAACAGTGTTTTTGGATTTAAATGATACTCTAGTTTGTTTACCTAATTAGCATGCATCACAAATTCTATCCTTTTCAAAATTCAGTTTTGGCAAACCGAGAACTAAATCCTTTTTAATTAATTTTGAGAGAGAATGCATGCTAATGTGTGCAAGTCTACGATGCCACAGCCAACTAGTCTCATTTATTTTAGCATTTAAGGAAACTAGGCATTGCATGTCTAATTTTGTTAAATCATTCAAGTCTACCATATAAACATTGCCATGCCTATGTCCTATAAATTTAATGCCATCGTTAATAGGACTCGTCACAATGCAAACAGATGATTCAAAACTTACTTTATACCCTTTATCACAGAATTGACTAATGCTAAGTAAGTTATGCTTTAAACCTTTAACTAATAAAACATTCTCAATGTATTTGGAGGGAGTGATACCAATGTTACCTATCCCGATGATCTTTCCTTTGCCATTATCTCCAAAGGTGACATCCCTCCATCCTTAGCATCAAGCGTGATGAATTGTGATTCATCACCAGTCATGTGTCTCGAGCATCCGCTGTCAAGATACCATTTCCTGTTTCCTTCTTGGGATGCTAGACACACCTGCAAGCAAAGGTCACGTTTCTGTCTTAGGTACCCAAGCTTTCTTGGGTCCTTTCAGGTTAGTCAGAATGGTTCCTTTTGGAACCCATATTTTCTTTGTGTTTGCATATTTGTTAATAAGACATGAGTATGATTTATGTCCTATTCTTCCACATTTAAACAAGTAATATTTGTAGACTTGTTACTTGAATAATTTACATAAATATCCTTCAGAAATTTTTGTTTCTTCAGGGGTTTATAACCAAGTCCAGCCTTATCATATATAGCTTTCTGATTTTTAAGGATCATATTTAGTTTGTTTGAACTTAAGGTGAACTTATCTACTATAGATTTCAGCTTGTTCATTTCATCCTTTAAGTTTTGATTTTCTTGAATCAAGGTGAATTTTTCAATTGAAAGATTTTAGCTTGTTTCACTAAGGACTGATTTTCCAATTTCAGCTCTAGTTTCTTTATTCATCAATTGAATCATAGAATGCTTCATGCAATTCTTCAAAAGTAAATTCACTAGTGGATTCAGAAGTTACCTCATTTTCATGTGCCATCAGGCACAGATTGGCTTTGTTCTGTTGAGGTTTCCTCGTCGGAGCTTGAGTCATCACTCGCACTCCAGGTCGCCATCATTGCCTTCTTTTTGAACTTCTTTGGACCTTTCTTCAATTGTGGACATTCGGATCTGAAATGTCCTGGCTTCTTGCACTCGTAGCATATAGGGGTTGATCTTTCTCCTTTTTTTGCTTTGATCCCTTTTGTGAATTTCTTTCTCATCCCCTGTTTCCTTTTTCTTAGAAACTTCTTAAATTTTCGGGTGATGAGAGCCATCTCTTCATCCTGATCTTCATCTTCAGAGTCATCCGTTTCATAATCAGGCGAAGTTGTGGATTTGAGGGCAATGGTTCTTTTCTTTTTGACTTCATCCTCTTGATGTTGCTTCATGCTAAGTTCATGAGTCATCAAGGATCCAAGAAGCTCTTCTAGAGGTAGAGTGTTCAAGTCCTTTGCTTCTTGGATGGCAGTCACCTTGGCTTCCCAAGTTCTTGGCAGTGACCTGAGAATCTTCCTTACAAGTTCACTGTTAGTATAAGATTTGCCAAGACTCTTTAAACCATTGATTATATCAGTAAAACGAGTAAACATAGCAGTTATGGACTCATCATGCTCTATTTTGAACAATTCATATTTATGTACAAGCATGTTTATTTTAGACTCTTTTACTTGATTTGTTCCCTCATGGGTGACTTCTAACCTATTCCATATTTCTTTAGCAGATGCACAAGTAGAAATGCGATTAAATTCACTTGCATCTAGTGCACAATAAAGAACATTCATGGCTTTGGCATTTAATTGTGCCAATTTCTTGTCAACCTCATCCCATTCTTTCTCGGGTTTGGTTGACTCCTCACCATCTATAATCTTGGTGGGTGTGTGAGGACCATTCACTATGATACTCCACATATCATAGTCGAGTGCTTGTATGAAAATCTTCATCCGAGCTTTCCAATAGGTGTAATTAGACCCATTGAAAAGTGGAGGTCGGTTTGTTGATTGCCCCTCGGCTAGAGAAGTACCAACATGGGTTGCCATAGATCTTTGGCTCTTTGATTGTTAGATCAAAGAAGGGCTAGAGCACCGGCTCTGATACCACTTGTTGCCCAGCTATGCAACCCAAGAGGGGGGGTGAATTGGGTTTCTAAAAATTTTAAGCCCAGATTACTTATGAAGAAAAACAAAGACTTTAATTCAATATTAATTACCTAAAGCAGGAATGCAAGATATAATAAAGAAATAAAGTGAAGCGATAAAGCACACCACAAACACAAGGATTTATAGTGGTTCGGTGCTAACCTTGCACCTACATCCACTCCCCAAGATCCTACTTGGGAATTTCAATCCACTATCCTTTGTATTCAACCCGAATACAAAACGTCGGAAACTCCGACACTAGCTATCCCAAGCTAGATCACTTGTTTCTCGGGTACAAGTAAACCCAAAACACTCCGATTTCAGGTTCGGATCAACCTTTCCTTGTTTTGGAAATCCTCCAAAAACAAGAAAAAAACTCACAAAGAGTTAGAAAATTTAGAGCACAATTAATACAATAACAGCTCCTTTAAATGAGCGAATATAACAATAAAAGCTTTACTCAAATGAAGAACCCCTTTTTCGGATTTCTCAAAGTGGATGAACGCTTGAATGCTTGAGAAGAGGTTGATTGTTGATTGAAGATCTCTTGAAAGCTTTGAACGATCTCTAGATCAAGGTTGAAACAATAGGCGTGAAGAATTCTCTCCTTGAAAGATCTTGCTTTTCCTTTCACAATCTCTCTGGTATATTGTGGATCCTCTCTCTTTTTTTTTTTTTTTT